>NC_057729.1:6815433-6844411 GCF_004010195.1 Chiloscyllium plagiosum | reverse complement strand
GACCTGGACCCAATATACCGACCACTGCAGCGGATGGCTGGAACTGACAACCGGAAGTGGCAGATTCAAACCACTACAAATGCCGGAGGAAAGATCACAGAAGCGCTTCACCGGAGGCTCCCAAGCACTGAGGATGTCACTTAGACAGGGGATGAAACATCTGCAACACAAATTCCCAGCTTGGTGAACAGATCCTGTACTCAATAATCTGACCAATAAAGGAAAGCATACCAAACGCCTTCTTAACTATCCCATCTACGTGCGACTCCACTTTCAAGGAGCTGTGAACCTGCACTCCAAGGTCTCTTTGTTCAGTAACGCTCCCTAGGACCTTACCATTTAGTTATAAGTCCTGCTAATATTTGCTTTCCCAAAATACAGCACCTCGCATTTATCTGAATTAAACTTCATCTGCCACGTTCCCAGCCCATTGGCCCATCTGGTCAAGATCCTGTTGTAATCTGAGGTAACCCTTTTCGCTGTCCACTACACCTCCAATTTTGGTGTCATCTGCAAACTTATTGACTGTACCTCTTATGCTCACATCCAAATCATTTATGTAAATGACAAAAAGTAGAGGACCCAGCACCGATCCTTGTGACACTCCACTGGTCACAGGCCTCCAGTCTGAAAAACAACCCTCCACCACCACCCTCTGTCTTCTACCTTTGAGCCAGTTCTCTATCCAAATGGCTAGTTCTCCCTGTATTCCGTGAGATCTAACCTTGCTAATCAGTCTCCCATGGGGAACCTTGTTGAACACCTTACTGAAGTCCATATAGATCACATCCTATTTCCACTCCTGCACATTCTTCTGTTTTTTGTGGGTTGAAGTATGGGTGGCTCAGTGGCCAGCACTGGTGCCTCACAGTACCAGGGACTTGAGTTCGATTCCACCTTCGGGTGACTCCCTGTGTCTGCGTGGGATACCTCCGGGTGCTCCGGTTTCTCCACAGACCAAAGATGCGCAGATTAAGTGGATTGCCTGAGCTAAATTGCCTGTAGTGTGCAGGTTAGGTGGATTAGCAGCGTTAGAGAGTGGTGGGTGTGGGTGGGATCTCTTTGGAGGGTCAGTGTGGACTCGATGGGCTCGATGGGCTAAATGGCCTGATCCCACATTGTAGTGAATCAATGAAATCACATTTATCTCTACTGCTTGAAACACATAAATGTTTGGAATTCCATCCACAAGAATGTTTGGATGCATACTTACACTTGACATATTCTTCGAATTACGATGTTAATTAAAACTGTGAATCTAAGACCCAGTGGTCAGACTTTCCATCTGACATGTCTCAATTTCTTGCAATTCTCATAAATTCCCTTTATGAATGTTTTATTTTGAACAACTACTAGAATTAATGAACACTGCTCTGTTACCCGCAGTGTGAGAAATTGTGTGAGGCTTGATTGATTCACCAAGGCACAAATGTAAGAATTTGTTAAAGTATGAATTAATTTCTCGTGAAACAAATGCAAGCCAGTCTTCAGGTGAAAGGGGGGTAGTTCGCGGAAGGGAATAACTGGACTTGGTTAACCAAAGAAGGAAGATAGAGTAAAGTATAAATGACAGAGATAGGAAGAGTGGAATGGGGAGAGATGAGGTGCGTTTTGAAGTGTGGAGAAAATCAGAAATGAGTGGAGGACTTGGAGCAAAGGAAAAAGATAAACAATAATAGAGGCTGAGGGAGATGGAATAGAGTTAAAGACGAAAGGGAGATCAGATGAGAAGGATGTTATAACCAGTGATAAAAACTCCATTATTGTTACTTTGATATAGTCTGTTTTGATGTGCTTAAACCAAGTTCTTACAATTGGGATTAAGTACTGCAGCTAATCTTCTTCCAAAACTAGCCTAAGGGTCTAAGCATCTTCTGTGGTGAAGAATAAACCACAAATAAGTCTCAGCTGAAAAGACTTCTGTTCTTCATAATATGATGTGGTTCATTACACCTAGTAACATAGATTGCAAAAGCTCTTAGGCATGTTAACTGTTATTGAGGAATATAAGACATGAGTGTCTCCATCAGGAGACAGTGACAGAGTACAGCTGGCTCGCCCAGTGGCTTTGTCATGCATCAGAATGGGTAGAGCTTCCTGTAAAATCACAGATTAACTCTCTCATGTCTATAAACTTATCCAACAAATAATAGTGGGAAATCAGGGCAGTGGGAGGGTCAAGGGGAGAGGAGAAGGGAAGTACAGGTTGGGAGAATAGAAATTTGAAACAAACATTTGATCGATGCTATAATCAAAAAATGTCAACTTTCATCATTTCCCTCCTATTGTTGATAAATTAACTCAAGCAATATTGCGTGCAATTCTGGTCACCCTCCTATTGGAAGGATGTTGTGAAACTTGAAAGTGTTCAGAAAAGATTTACAAGGATGTTGCCAGGGTTGGAGGATTTGAGCTGTAGGGAGACGCTGAACAGGCTGGGGCAGTTTTCCCTGGAGTGTCAGAGGCTGAGGGGTGACCTTATTATTGGTTCATAAGATCATGAAGGGTGTGAATAGGTTAAATAGACAAGGTCTTTTCCCTGAGGTGGGGGAGTCCAGAACGAGAGGGCATAGGTTTGGGATAAGAGGGGGAAAATATAAAAGGGACCAAAGGGGCAACATTTTCACACAGAGGGTGGTGCGTGTATGGAATGAGCTCCCAGAGCAAGTGGTGAAGGCTGTTACAATTATAATATTTAGAAGGCATCTGGATGGAATATGAATCAGAAGGGGTTAGAGGGATATGGGCTGGGTGCTGGCACATGGGAGTAGATTAGGTTGGGATAGCTGGTCGGCATGGACGAGTTGGACCGAAGGGTCTGTTCTGTTCTGTACATGACTATGACTCTATGACTATGACACTACTTCAGAACTGAACATGTTTAAAAGATTTTATCATCATTTCCTTTTAGTATTTGGTACAACCTCATGGTCTCCTGAATCAGGTGGCGACAAGCATGAGTGTGCTCACCACCCAGAGTTGAGGTGGGGTGGGGAGGGGGGTGGATGGATACAGAGTGCAGCGGTGAGCCATGGATGACAATCAGTCACCACGTCCAAACACAACAAGGACATAGAGAGGGTTCCCAGCAGAATGGAGCACAGTAGTGACTTAGAATAGACCCAGTGCAAATTCAAATCAGTCATGAGAAAATGGGCAGTAATTGTGGTTCCAAGTATAATTGCAGCCCTTGCCTGAAATTGGACAAACTAACAAAACCAAGGCAGGAAACTGTGTAGAAGCTATGCCATTTAAGAGCCAGGGATTGGAAATGCAAATCTTAAAAATAGGCTCCATATATTATCCGTGTTAAGAATATGTAACGTAAGGTCCCAAAGATTCAAATAAAGCAAAATGTTACAATTCTATCTCAGAGGGGGGTTCTTGATGGAACACGAGAAAGACCATATTGATGTTAGAGGGCCATTGAATCCCTAGGGTTTATCAAGCATTCGTAGAGGTAAATTGATGGTTGGTTAGCTGACTTCATTTGCCTACATTGGTTGAATCATAGCCCAACAAAAGTATTATTCTAAACAGCCTTTACTTGAGAATATTTCAGACAGAAAAGTAAACAAGCTGGTGGCGGAATTAAAGAAAGTCTTCTAATGTTATAACAGTGAATACATTTGCAAAAAATAGTAATTAATAAGTTTTAAAGCACTTTGGGACATTTGGTGGTTGTGGAAAGTCCTATATAAATGCAAACCTTTCTTTTCTCAGGAAATTGCATGGTATGCCATCTGCTGGTCAGATTGTGTATTTACCCCTTGATAAATTTACTCAGGAAAAGCCAAAACTGGTAAAGAAAGTGTGACAGAAACAGATAACAAGAACTCTTGGCAGAGGAATTTTAAGCACCAGTCAGAAAGTAGCTCCTCCCATTGCTTTTGATTTGGAGGTGTTGGTGTTGGACTGCGGTGTACAAAGTTAAAAATCACACAAGACCAGGTTATAGTCCAACAGATTTATTTGGAAGCACTAGCTTTCGGACCGCTGCTCCTTCATCAGGTGGGGTGTCCACAACCACCTGATGAAGGAGCAGTGCCCTGAAAGCTGGTGCTTCCAAATAAACCTGTTGGACTATCACCTGATGTTATGTGAGTTTTAACTTTGTACCTCCCATTGTTGTAATTATCATTCTTCAAGCACAGGTCCTGAACATGTGCAGTTAACTCAGACTATCTCATTATACAGTGACTAGTCAAACATTGTAACCTTCTCTGTCAACAGGGATACCTACTCAGTGCCATAAGACCATAAGACATAAGAGTGGAAGTAAGGCCATTCAGCCCATCGAGTCCACTCCGCCATTCAACTCCATTTTAAAAAGGACATGCTACCAATGGCCAAAGAGTCTGGCTGCCCTAGGGGAGAGGCCCCAGTTTGGGAGATTGAGATCCTATGGTATAGGACTATCTTGAGCTGCTTCATGGAACTTCCCTCCATCATTAGTTTGGAAGTGGGGATGTTCACTGGTGATTGAATTGTGTTTAGCACCATTCACAACTCCTCAGATACTAAAGAAGTCTGCTCATTTGCAGTATTATCTGAATAACACATGGCTTAAGCTATGGGCAGCAAGTAATATTCGAGCTACACAAATGCCAGGCATGACCATATCCAACAAGACAGAATATAAACTAATCTAGCCCGTATCAATGGCATTACCATCACTTAATCCTCCACTATCAATATCTGGGTCCTCCCATTGATCAGAAACCGAACTGGACACAGTCATATAAACATTGTGGCTCCAAGATCAGATCACATATCAGGGGTATGATGGAATGCTCTCCACTTTCCTGGATGAGTCCAACTTCAGAAATGCTCAAGAAACCTGAAACCATCCTGAACAAAGCAGCCCACCTGATTGGCACTACCTCCAACCATCACTCCTTTCATCACTGATACACAGTGGCAGCAGTGTATACTATTCACAACATGCACTGCAGTAACTCAGCAAGGTTCTGTGGAAGGTAAAAGTGAGGACTGCAGATGCTGGAGATCAGAGTTACGAGTGTGGTGTTGGAAAAGCACAGCAGGTCAGGCAGCATCTGCAGAGCAGGAAAATCGTTTTTTTGGGCAAAAGCCCTTCATCAGGAAGAGAACATCACTATCTGCAAGTTTCATTCCACATCAACCACCTTGGAAATATATCACCATTCCTTCTACGCCATTTGGTTAAAATCCTGGAATTCCCTTCCCAGCAACACTGTGGATATTTCAACATCCCAATGACAGCAATAGTTTAAGAAATTAACTCAGCACCATCTCCAGGGTATATAGGGATGGCCAATGAATACTGCCACAAATGGGCACTCATTGCCAATTATGATTGAAAATTAGCGAAGTCTACCACACGCAAAAGGAAGAAGGAGACTCATCAATTTAATGACAATTTTTAGGAGGGAAGAGTCTTATAGCTGTTAGATCCAGTTCTGAAACTTCACCTCATTCAGCAGGCTGTGTCAAATCAACACTTGGGGACCCTGCAACATACTTGCCAAAGTTAAACAAGGCTGAGGTCAAAGGTCAAAGGTCAAAACTGATTCCATGAAATGGGTGGGTCGGTGAGAATATGAAATTCACAACACAAGCAGATCAGCAATGTTCTTATTGAATGGCAGGCAGACCCAAGTTCTGAATGGTCTACGTCTGCTTCTATTTTGTACAAACTAATTACATGTACAAACTCAAAAAGCTGGACTGATTGTATTTCTCACAGCTCTCCATGTAGCTAGCGGTCTAATACAGTGTTGCTCGGTGTATGGCTGTAATGATGTTAGTCAGTTCGTTCAGTTGGCTGAACGCTGTTTTGCAATGCAAAGTGACAGTAATAGCCGAGGTAACCATGAAGGACTGTCCTTCTCAATTTCTCCTCTTGCCTGAAGAACGGTGAGGCTCACATTAAACCACCACCAATCGTCTCTCTCTAATGAAAGAATAGGGACTATGGCAACCTACCCTTTACCTTTTGGCAGTAAATGCATGTATGCATATATATCTTTCTAGGAATTCATTTCTAACTTTTCACAAATAATTTAGCAATATAGCAAATTCCTTCTTTCACTTGATTCATCTCTGAATCTTCACTTCCTTTCCTTGATTTCTCCATCTCCATTTATGGGGATCAGCAGTCAACAGATATTTATTACAAACCCAGCAACTCCCACAGCAACCTCAACCTCACAACCTCTTTCCTATAAAGATGCTTCTATTCTCCCAGTTTCTTTGTTCCTGTTGCATTTGTTCTGATGACGCTATCTTCCAAAACACACTCCCAATATTGTTATGATCCTAGCTGATGCTTTTGCTGAACAAATCAGGTCCCAGGTTTAAAATCTGACTTGATAGTTTGTTTTGTTTTGGTTTTAACAAGGTGCTCTCCCACTGAAGCATAAGCTGGCAATGTTAGGAGAAAGTGAGGACTGCAGATGCTGGAGATCAGAGTCGAGAGTGTGTTGCTGGAAAGGCACAGCAGGTCAGGTAGCATCCAAGGAGTAGGAGAATCGATGACTCGGGCATAAGCCCTTCATCAGGAATGTTGTCGTTTTGTTTAACAGTAAAACAAGAGGTTATTTTATAAAAGAAATAAAGACAAATTTTGAAACATGCAGTAAAATATAATTCATTTAATTCCAAAATGATCCTTTATAAATCCCTAAAAATCCCTGTTCAATATCCAAAGCACCCTTGCACAGAGAAGATTGCTTTTCTATCACACTCGATAGGTTTAATTTAACTAACTTTTAGTCCCATTCTAGAAAATTTGATAGCCTTTTCCTGGAGCTTTTGTACACCTGGGTTTAAACATTCTCAGCTTCAAATAACATTTTAAAAGTTTTATTTAAACATTTCTGGTCTGGAACAATTGTTAAACTTCTTGCTCTAAGTTTATCTACTGTTGATTTTCTCCCTTTGTTGTGGGTATTTCAGTAAAGATCTAAATTAAACTAATAAAATAAACCTTTTTAATGTCAAGCTATGCATGTTTCCTCCAAGTTAAAAAAAAAGAGTCCAGTAGTTCCTAACAGGATGCTTGATGCACAATTAATCCTCTTCACTGGTCTTAAACTCTGCTAATGTACACAAACCCCATTGGTTCTGAAAGCTTACTTTCTATCGTGTTGTTTTAAAAGAAATCACCTTGGCTACAGAAATATTTACAAGTTAATCATCGAACCCTCCAAACACACAGAATAATCCATATGTCATAATATAATTTTTGATAATCCAATCTTAAAATAAATAATGTTAAAGTACATACGAATCACATATTTTAATTCACAGTACATCTTCCTTTTTCTTTAATTCAGGATTCCTCCCCGTTGTGGTGGACAGAGCTCTCAGTTGTGTCCAATCCATTTCCAGGACTCACCCCTTCTCCTCCCTCCCAGAACCATGATATGATGTGGAGGTGCTGGGTTGGACTGGAGTGGCCAAGGTCAGAAGTCACACAACACCAGGTTATAATCCAACATGTTTATTTATAATCACAATCTTTCGGAGGGGCAGAGCTTTGAAAGTCTGTGATTTCAAATAAATTTGTTGGACTATAACCTGGTGTCATGTGACTTCTACCAGAAGCATGATAGAATATCCTTTGTTGTTACCTTTCTCCCCACAAGCTGTTACATTTAAAGGATGATCTTCTGCCATTTCCATCGCCTCCAGCTTGATGCCATTACCAATGACGTTTTTCCATCATCTCCTTTGTCAGTATTCCAAAGTGACTTTCCCTTTGCAAAACTCTAATCTTTTTGTCCTTCATTCTCAATATTTCATCCATCTTCCAAGACATATTCCAATGCAAACACAGGAAGTATAATAAATTTACCTCTCTCCTTTTTCAAAATTCCAAACATCCCTTCCAGATGAAGCAGTGATTTACTTACACTTCCTACATATATTCTACTCTACCCTTGATTTGGAATGCAATATCATCTACACTGGGGAGATCAAATGTAAACTTGATGATTTTTTTCACAAAACACCATCACCAGCACAAACATGACCCTGACTTTCCAGTCATTTGTTATGTCAATTCACCATTAGCTGTCTAGCTCACAGTTATGTCCTGGCACTGATGCAGTGTTTCAGTGAAGTCTAATGCAAACCAAAGGAACATCACTTCTTTCTCCCCTAGGTACTTTCGAGCTTTCTTGTCTCAACATGAGGTTCAACAAGTTTAGGCCATGAACTCTGTCAACCACTTTGATACTTTTCTTCCTCCCAGTGCCTGAATCTTGTTTCCATCATTGAGCTTTCAACGAAGCTGATCTTTATTCTGCTGTTAAAACCACCCTGGAGCTATGTTAAGTCTCTTCTCTGCAACCATTTCTATTCCTTATGCCTTTTGTTCCGCAACATCTCTGATCTTGAAACTACTTCATCCTCTCACCTTCCCCTGAGACTCCTTCCTGTTTCATGTGATCCTCACTATCCCTTTCTGCACGGCAGAGCCCATCATTTTCTAACCTCTTGAGTTCAAAAGTGTTGTTGAAAATGTAACTGTTTCAAGCTTCACAGATGCTGCCAGACCAACTGAGTTTCCCTGGCATTTTCTGTTTTTATTTCAGATCGACAGTGTTTGCTTTAGTAACAATATAACACATGTTTATTTTTCTCCAGTTCAACTCAAATTTGTATCACTGCCAGCTCTATGCATTCCTTATACTTCATTAGTTTGTCTGACATTGAAGAGCAGTGTGTATTTTCTTACCCCAGAATATGCATGCCAATAAATAACTCAGCAGCAACCTTTTGTGAGGTTCAAAAAAATAAATCTTTTTAATTCTCATACATTCTGAAATTATACATTATCCATTTGATCTCCTTCCATCTACTACTCTCTCACACTCTTTACTACACATGCACAGGAGTAGGTTACAGATAAAGTTAGAACACTTCTACAAGGTTTGGTGAACAATCCCTGGTTTACGATCTTTGATTTTATCAAGGCAGTTTCATGATTTCAATGGGTAAGGTTGAACTGGTGTTATTGTAAAGCAAATATTGTGAGGTCTCTCATAGTTAAATTTCAAGGAACTTCAAGTGAATTGAATGAGTTTGGAGAATCTTTCTTTCAGTTGAGAACTGTCACTAAAGAGTTACTGCAATGAAATACATTGGCTGTATGGTGACTAACATTTAGTTCATGATCTGTCATTCTGATTGCAGAATTATTAGTTCAATGCTCTCCAATGGAAGTATGACTATTTAACAGGTTCTAGATGATTTTCAAAAAGAAGACAAGATAGTTCACTCATCATGTAACCATCTGCAAGTTAAAATCCTTTTTCAAATAAGGGGGCAATGTTTCTATTGATTCCAAGATCCCGTGTTTTTAACAAAGTACAGCACAGGAACAAGCCCTTTGGTCCATCAAGCCTGCACTATCATATTATGTCTTTCTAAACTAAAAACCCTTGTCTCTACATGGACCATATCTCTCTATTCCATGCCTAATCTTGTATTTGCCAAGAAGTTTCTCAAAAGCATTGCTGTTGTATCCATCTCCAGCACCTCTGCTGGCAGCATATTCCAGACTCTGTGTAAAGAAAAACTTGTCTCTCACATCTCTTTTAAACTTTCCCCGCTTTACCTCAAACTTATGCCCCTTGGGTAATTGACATTTCTACCACTGGAAATAAATTCTGACTATCTACTCTATCCATGTCTCGTATAATTTTATAAACTTCAATCAGATCGCCTCTCAGTCCCTGACATTCAAGTGAAAAGGAAACAAGCTTCTCCAATCTCTCCTCATTGCTGATATTCTTCATACCAGGCAACGTCCTGGTCAACCTTTCCTGTAACTTTTCCATAGCCCCCCTCCCCCCCGCATCCATGGTAATGAAGCAATCAGAAATACAATCCTCCAAAAGTGACCTAATTAAAGTTCTATACAGCACCAACAGGACTTGCCAATTTTTATACTCTTATGCCCTGGCCAATGATGGCAAATAGGCCATCCACCATCTTGTCTATCTTATCCACTTATGTTGCCACTTTCAGGGAACTGTGGACCTGTCCATCTAGATCCCTCTATATGCTGAGGGTCTTAAGCATTCTGCCATTTACTGTATACATTCTTCCTGCATTTGACCTCTGAAAATGTGTCACTTCGTAAGATCTATCAGCCATTTCTCTGGCCAGGTCTCCAGTTTATCTATGTCTTCCTCATGATCCGCTGCTCCCTCAGTCTTTGTGTCATCTACAAATGTATTAATCAGGCCATGTACATTCTCCTTCAAATCATTTATATACATTACAAACACAGGGGTCCCAGCATTGATCCCTGCAGAACACCACTGGTGACAGATCTCCAATCAGAAAAACACCTTTAAACCAATACTCTGTCTTCTATGACTAAGCCAGTGCTGTACCCAACTTACTAGCTCGCCACAGATCCTGTGTGACTTCATCTTTGGTACTAGCCTGTCATGTGGGACATTGTCAAAGCCCTTACTAAAGTCCATATAAAGAGCATCCACTCCCCTATCCTCACCAATCATCTTCGTTGCTTCTTCAAAAATCTCACTCAAGTTTGTGAGACACGAACTCTCCCTCATAAAGCTATGTCACCTATTGTTAATAAATCCAGAATTTTCTGGCTGTGATTAAATCCCGTCCTTAAGAACCTTCTCTGAAAACTTTCCTACCATTGATGTAAGGCTCACAGGAACATGATGGTCTTGAATTCTAATTAACTGACCTTTAAAAGGTTCTCACATGACAGACATAGATTCAAACAGCCACCTTCACCTGGATTTACCAGTTCTTGTCTAATATTACCATAGTGTTCCCTCCTCGAATTTAGTATTTTCACCTCAAGACTACTGTTATCTTTATCCATAAGTAACCTAAAACTTACAGAATTATGGTCACTTCTCCTAAGATGCTCCCCGACTGAAATTTTGAACACTTGGCCTAGTTCAATACCAGGTTTAGTCGGCTCCTTCCCGAGTTGGATTATTTGCATATTGCTTCAAGAAACCCTCCTGGAAACAACTAACAAATTCTCACCATCAAAACCCTGTCAGTATAGTGAAAGTTAAAATCACCCCGCGCAATAACCTACAGTTATTACATTTTACTGTAATCTGTCCACATATCTGTTCCATCATCATTCACTGGTTGTTGGGACTTGCTGGGATCTATCTCTGAATACTGAGGGAGATGATTGGACCCTTCCTATTCATGAGCTTTACCCATAAGGCCTTGCTGGATGAGCCCTCCAAGGTGTCCTCCCTCAGTTCAGCTGTGATATTCTCCCTGATAACTAACACAACTCCCCACCTTCTTTATGTTCCTCTCTTCCTAAAGGGTTTGAGACAGTCAGTGTCTTTGTTTTTGAAAAACCCATTTAAACTGGCAATAAGCACCAAAAAAACCTCAAAGAACTGCAAATGTTGGAAATCAGAAATAAGAACAGAAATTGCTGGGAAAACTCAACAGATCTGGACACATTATGTACAGAGAAAACAAAGTTCACTTTTTGAATCTAATGACCTTCAAAACATAGTCAGAAATATGATAATAACATCCTTTTGGATTGGTTTAAGAGAAGGGTATTGATTTATATTAGTCCAGAAAGGTTATGTTTGCCTTTGAGAAAGGGAACAGTTTCAATCCATCAAAGAAGTAGGATAACATTTTTTCCAGCATTTTGTGTCTAGTTTATAACAGTCTGAAAGACAATTGACTGAAAGTTTGTAACATATTGGATCAAGAAACTTGATGCGCTGATTATAATGAGGTCAGCCAGGTGGACCTCATAGAATATGAGTTCCCCGATTGGGGCTATTAATCTGGTCCAATCAGGGAGCCCTGGCTGCCAGATATATACAGGAGTGTCAAGGGTTACGTTCACTCTACAAGCTGGCTCTGAGAGAGCTAGATCAGTGTCAAGGACTCTCCAAGTGGATACCAAGAGTGATTTGGTGATGGGATATTGGTCTCTGTGGAGTGATTTCACCTGATTTATCTAAATTCATCTTATACTTGTAACAGTAGTTTTAATGTGAAGAGAAATGGTGCCAATCCAGCATTTAGCAGTAAACATAATTGCAAGTTTAAAAGAAAACATTTTTTCTCAGCTGCTCATTCTGCTGTAGTAGTGGAAAGAAAATTGTGGATTAGTGAGTGAAATTTCTTATCAACAGCAAAGTTTAAAAAAAAATGTTTGAACCAAGACTTTTCAAATATTCCAACTTACATTCTGATGGTGTATTCAAAAAATTAATAAAGGTCCTTGATTGGATCACTGTCATTGATTAATTTAAAACATCACTGCTCCCTTTTCATGCTTCCTATTTCACTGTTTCCTTGTGTAATGTTTTCTGGCAATATATTACTTCAAAGGTAAATCACAAATGCCTTCAGAGAATTAATTGTAACAGACTTCAAAGCAATATTTTATAAATTACGATCATTGCATGTGACTCCATCTCATTTATCTTTTTGTTCAAACTGAATAATCATGTGATGCTGCTTATTTCTGTAAAATTTATTTCACCACAACAAGAGTGTCCTTCATATAGCACTTTCAGCTTATTGGCATTCATAACTTGCTGTTCCAAAAACAAACAGTATTTCTCTATGACTTAAGTTTGTTTTGTTTTCTGCATAATTTTTACCAACTTTTCTCTCAAATTGAAGTTTTATTTGCTTCATATGAATTAAATTTTAGCAAAGAGAGAAATGATTTTCAGTGAAAAGATACCACACTCTCCCCCTCACTCTCTTCCTAAAAGTTTAATAATTTTAAATGAAAGGTAGAGATGAATTTTTTTCTGATCCTACCAGTTGTGGAAACAAAAATAAATGGGAGTAAATGAACTGCTATGTGCTGCACCAGTTTTGAAAAATCATTCTTGATGCTAGCTTTATTTAATCAAGTGGTGCGGAATGGAGACTGCAGATGGAATATCGAGATAGACAATGCTTCTATAACCCTCCTGTCATTACTATAGATCACCATGGAACACCAATAGAGGCATTGAGCTTTCAATTACGTGTTTTATTTATTTAAAAGATGATAGACTGGCCAAAGAATGAAACAAAATGTAATTATGAGCAATGTAATCCAGTGACTTTGTGAATTATTCTCAGCCCTGAGGGAGATCCTAGAATGTCACACCTGATCAGCACTGAGCATTCTTCAAACCGAAGGATTTCAAATAAGGAATAATTGAATTTCATTCACCTGTGAGGTATCTCAGGCTGTGAACACAATGGAAGGAAAGTGAGTGGCCTGGATGAGAAATATATTTGTGTTTTTCTCTTTCAAGAGTGTACAAGGACAGCAATTAAAAGCTAGTTTTACCCCTGGTGTGTGTACAGTCGGAGGTGAAGATATGTGGTGTGAACATTATAGCTAAGCAAACCTCTACTCATCTCTGTGCTGCAGGTAAGAAGGAAGGATTTTCTGTCTTTCTTCATTGCAAAGCCAGAAAGTAAGTAAAATCACATTTGAAAGGAAACAGGATCTTTCACCTGACCTACAAAAGTTAACTTTTCAAAACCAAAATTATTACAAGAAGGATCACACAACATAGCAGCCATGATGTCCCATCATCTACTCATCTCAGAACTCCGAGACTAGTCAGTGTATGTTTATTTACTGTTTTTGCACTCACCTCTAATTTCTGATCTGTATGTGTTTGTGGTGTGTTTTTACTACTCATGTTTAGTAACAAATAAACTAAAATGCCAGGTTAAATTGTTTGCTTTCAAATGATGAGTCCATTTTTGGTGTGGAAGAAAAATATCTAAAAGGGAAGAGTTATTTTAAAAATGAGCCTTGTTGTGACTTTAAAATTCACTTGAGAAGGTAACATTAAAAAATATCTATGATTTACATATGAAAGAACTGGAACCAACATGTTCATTCTAAAAGACGAGAGACTTAACAAACAATCCAGGTCTTTTTCAATATATAATTTCAGTTACATCACAGTGTAAACTTTTGTTTTAATTTCTGTGTCTTATGATCCTATACTCCACTACCACCTGATGAAGGAGCAGCATTCCAAAAGCTGGTGCTTCCAAATAAACCTGTTGGACTATAACCTGGTGTTGTGTGATTTTTAATTTTGTACACCCCAGTCCAATACCAGCATCTCCAAATTATAGGAGATAGGATTTATAATCATCTAGAGAGGAATAATTTGATTAGGGACAGTCAACATGGTTTTGTGAAGGGTAGGTCGTAGGGGTTTGTAGGATTTTCTAGGATGTTGTCTGGTATGGAGGCAAGGTCTTATGAGGAAACACTGAGAGTCTTGAGGCTGTTTTGTTCGAAAGAAGAAGGTTGAGAGGTGATTCAATTGAGACATATAAGATAATCTGAGGGTCAGATAGAGTAGACAGTGAGAACCTTTTTCCTTGGATGGTGATGACTAGCATGAGGAGGCATAGCTTTAAACTGAGGGGAGACAGATATAGGACAGATGTCAGAGGTAGTTTCTTTACTCAGGGAGTAGAAGGGGTGTGGAACACACTGGCTGCAACAATAGTAGACTCGCCAATTTGAAGAGCATTTAAATGGTCATTGGAGAAATGTATGGATGAAATTGGAATAGTGCAGGATACATACGCTTCAGATTAGTTCCATAGGTTGGTGCAAGATCGAGGACCGAAGGGCTTGTACTGCACTGTAATGTCCTATGTTCCAATAAGCTTGATAAAAGAGGGGAAGTTAGGCTATATTGCCTACAAGTACTGTGCAGAGTGAGGAGCCAATCATGGTCATTCTTAGGAATTAACTTGAAACCCCAAAGGAAATTCTGAGAGTCGGATGGGGGTGCGGGGTGTTCAGGATTTAGAAAAAGATACTACCTTGCCACTGGGCAGGAGTTAGGAGAGTGAGCACTCAGTGACTGGGCATTGAACAGAGTCATCAACTTTCCTAAGCTCAAGGCGGTAAAAAGAGCAGAAATAAAGTCTATCACTTGAAGTAGAAATATAACCTGTCCACAAGGAAGGTTGGCAGCTACTCATGAGGGCCTGACGCTCATATTTCAACTCCAGTCAGAATGAGGCACAATGCCTCCACAATAAATGTGGAACACTGGGTTTCAGGAGGACATGGGAGAGGAGAGAAGAGCAGAAAAGCAAAGGAAGCCACACCTGAAATATAGGCTCTATTCCCAGAGATGGAATTACTCCGGAGGAAAGAGACTGTGATTCTCTCGTCAAACGTGTTACCTCTTCATTGAGTACCTTGCACTTTGCAGCACTGGTCACCGCACCTTGACAATGGCTGTTAAATTCACCAAGGCCTTTAACATCTTCATTTCTGGCTTATTTCAAGCATCAGCTGCAGAACCTTAATGAAAACTTGCAAATGATTACACACCACTGCATCTTGCAGGCTCGTCATTCTTGCATTGCCAGGGCTGAACAGTACATTCATTTCTGAGCAGATGAGGCCTCACAGCACAGAGAGCACTGGGTATTGTTGACATTGTATCATCAATCGCATCTGTATGAATCCTTTGGTGAATGGGGATTCACCAAAGGATTCGATTCCACTGCCTCAATGTCAGGAAAGGCCTGGGTCCACAAAAACAGCTTCCAGTTAGTGCTTACTTTATTGGAAGCTGTCAATATTACTCATCCTCCAACAGTTCAGCTGCCTCAGATCTTTGTCGCTGGCCATTAAGTCAGTCCATTGGGAATTGCATGTCTTAGTGGTGACAGATTCTCTAGAGTGCTATGAACCTTTCTGGGTACACCCTCGGCATGTTCAGCAGCCCTGACACTCTCCAGTTGGTGGGTCTGCTGGAGAGTGAACACCCAGAGACTGGTCCTGGGGTTGGTGACTGCTCAGAGCTTCTCAGGTTTGGAAGGTTTTACAAAATATTGTATCTCATTTCCAGTCACCATGACAGCTGAACCCAGGTCCCTTTACAGAACCACAGGTTTAATTCTGCCTGCCTTCCTCTCTTTTTGAAGGTAATCTATTTCACAGGCTCCAATGTTACATTCAGCTTGGTATGGATGAAGCAAGAGATAGGCCAGGCCTCCAGCTCTCTGGTGCCATCTCATTTCCCTGTGGTGCTGTAGAAGCCTTTGATGCCATCAGCAGACGTTTCCCTCTGGGCAGTCAGCAGTCTCAGTGCTGGATGCTGTGGGAATCCCATATCTGACTCACCTGTCCAACTGCTCCCATTGACTCTGATTGGACACCTCATTTATCATTTATGAGCTCAGCCCTGTGAAAATCAAGACAATAATTAGTTTCCTCGAAAACTGGTTAGATCTCTCTTCCCTACTTTCGTGGAGAAAATTCAACCTAAGCTTATTCTGTTTTAATTAATGCTGAAAATCTGGCTATTCGCTCCATCACATCAATGTCAGTGTTTATTCTCCACCTACATTTCCTTCCATTCAATCAACCTACCTTCCTTATTCCTTTCTCTCTCAGATATTTGTCTAGTTCCCCTTAAATGAAACCATTTTGCAAACTCACTGAAGCCTGAACCATTTGCAGATGATTTTGTCACAAGATTTGCCAATGTTTTCACATCTCTTTTGTCTTTTTGCACAAATGTATTTGCTAGTGGGTGTCTAGTCTCTTCCTTGTCCTTGGGTTGGTGCTTACTAACAGTCTGTGTCTCTGTGTGTCAATGTTTTCCATATTCTGAGTATATGTATATTTTATATATACAAATATAAAATACACAGTTTGTATTTTTATATCTTTTTATCTTTGCATTTGTATCTGTTTATCATTGGCAGTATATAGACTGCTCACATTACACTTTCTATTTTGTCAATCAGTATTTCTCTTTGCCTCTTTTAAATTGTCTGTTTCTTGTCTTGCACATCTTTTCTGACTTCTCAATTCTGCTTCCCTGTTGTAAATCTTTAAGGGCATGTTACGAGTCATGAGTAGTAGTAGAGAGGCACTCTTGCTACTCTGATTGCACACAGACACTGGAGAGCATTTAACTCAGAGAAGAGAGAAAGGAGAAGCAAACTCAGCTGAGCTGGGCATGCAGTGAAACCAGGCACACACAGATGAAGGAAGGCACACAGAGGAATACTACTGAGGGGCAAATGAAGCAACATGGAGGGCCACTCAATTATTAGGTTTATGTTTTATTGTCACTTAGACTCAAGTATAAGAGTCGAAGAGTGTGGTGCTGGAAAAGCACAGCTGGTCAGGCAGCATCCGAGGAGCAAGAGAATCAACGTTTTGAGCATAAGCCCTTCATCAGGAATGAAGCAGAGGAGATGACCTGGGGGTGCAGTGAGAGAAAGAGAGACTCACTGAGATCCTGGCAGGGGGAAGAGGAGAACTTCTTCAAGGTAACCATTCTGGAGAAAGTGAGGATTGCAAATGCTGGAGATCAGAGTCAAAACGTGTGGTGCTGGAAAAGCTCAGCAGGTCAGGCAGCATCCAAGGAGCAGGCATAAACTGTTCATCAGGAATGAGAACAGTACAGGAGTACAGCGAAAGTGTACAATGTCGCCATTCCCAGTCCCATCTTGTACAAAGGTACCTCAGGACAAGAGCTTAGGCACAAAACAAAAGAAATATGTTAAAGAGCTACTGCAGTGATGTTGGATTCTCTCTTTTCCTTCTTAGAATAACCAGTCATCATGATGTGAAATTTGAGAATTTTTATGAAGAGGCAGTGACAGTTAGACTCTGGTTGCTAGAATAAGAGCATAACAATGTAACTGTGTCAATTCTAAGTTCGACTTACATTTTTAGACATTAAGACACTGATAACCTTATCTTAATTATTTTTCATTTTCAAGCCTTAGCAACATAATAAGCCAATTACAACATGATATTTTGTCAGTAATTCACTTGACATGAACACTTTGTCATGTGACCCTATTAGCAGCAGAAACAAATTTAGCTGTTATACCATATTAACTCAATCAGATAAGCTGTTTTCTTGTATTTTTAAACTGCTATACAACATTGGCTCAATCACACTGTTTTCTTATATCCACACAGTAAGAAATAAAGTTAGAAGTTAACCATTACAGCCCTTTCTTAAGCCATGGGCCTGCAGTCGCTCCACATTGGGCTTTCCCCACAAGGGTTCACTTGCCCCTGCGCTGGGCAAAGTCCCACCCAGGCTCATCAGCCACTTCCCTGCCGACCACTATCTGGGCTCAAGTTGGTCCCCAGCCATGGCCACACTCCATCACCACCGTTGTTTCCACAACTGAGCTTTCACCAGAATGCCAGTAAAATAACACTAAAAATGAGAGAAAAAAGAATGAGAAAGGAAGAAGGGAAAAAGAAAAGCAGACAGAATGGACAAGACCCTCGTTCAAGAACCCACATGCTGCCTACTCTGCTGCTGCCATCTTGGCATCTAGGTGACGTCTACATGGAGGTGCAAAACATACAAAGTTGAGGGCAAGAGTAGACTCTTGGACACAAAATGCTGTGACATGCCCTTGAGAGGGAAAGAAAAAAAAGTCTGCATGAGGAAAAGTTGTTGGATGTATTGGAAGATGGTGGATGTTGGTTAGCTCAGTTGGATAGATGATTGGACAGCGAGTGGGTTTAATCTCAATAATAGTTTGTGAAGACCTGCCTCCCTTCTTTGTCCCATCTGACGAAGGTTCTGATGTAAGACTAGTTGATTTTTCAGCAATTTCTGTTTTTGTTTCTGATTTCCAACATCCGCAGTTATTAATTTTGTTTTTAGCTTGCCCCATGTTTGATACAAGTGGAAGAATTGCCTAAAGCCTCAGCATGGACAATGCTAGTTATCTTTTCTGGAAGATGGAATTATTGAGTTTCATTCTTTTTCGAGCTCCTTATACTCACTGAGTTAAATTTGTAAATATCCTCATCACTCTATTTTAGAATTCCAAACAGATGTTACCTCTGAAAGAATTTAACAGAACAAATTCAATGATATCCCACTTTCTTTCTTGATAATTGGATTTTTTTTAAAAAAAACAGTGGTTAAGTGATTTTTTTGATTGGCTCAGATTCATATTCAATGGGATGTGACTGATCTGTGTGCACTCAAAGCCAGATCAGAAAACAACAGCTTTAATTGTGCACACTGATATACATGGCACAGTAGAACAGGGAGACTAGATTTGAACGACAGATGCTCTGCCAAATACACTAATGAAATATGTCTGATCTGATTTTTGCAAGAGGGAGCTCAAATCCAAAGAGATGGAGAAGCAGACAATGAAAAAACCAACCTCACTGGGTTCTGAGGTCATGTTCCAATCCTGTCATGGTGATAGAGGAAATGGCACTAAACAATGTGGACAGAGGAAGATCCCACAAATATCAGAATGCAATGGGATCAGACACACAGATGTTTGTTTGAGGGTCTTAAACTGCATTATGATATCCATGGAGACAAACAAATTAAAAAAGAAGCAAATTCACACAATTATCTCTATGAGAAAACTAACAGACAAGATGTAAGTTAAACTCACACAACACCAAGTTATAGTCCAACAGGTTTATTTGGAAGCACCAGGTTTCAGAGTACTGTTCTTTCATCAGGTGGTTGTCCTGAAGGAGTGGCGCTCCGAAAGCTCGTGCTTCCAAATAAACTTGTTGGACTATAACCTGGTGTTGTCTGATTTTTAACTTTGTACACCCCAGTCCAACACTGGCACCTCCAAGTCAAGATGTAAGTTCTTGTGAAAATAGAATCAGAATGAACAAATGTGAAACATCGAATGTGAAACACACGTGTGGTCAATATAAACTATATATTACATGTCAGGTAGCCGAGATCACTCATATTTATTCAGCACTCCAATCAGCATTATATAGCACCAATTTTAACCACAAAATCTTTCAAAGGTCTGAACTTCCTCAGGTAGAATCCCAGTTCCTCTTCCTTGAAGATTGAGCCTCTGATCCCCATCCTACAACTGCTTCCAACCAACTCAAGTTCCACGAAAGTATTCATTTCTGTGTAACCTCATCAACTCTGCTCAAGACATTCTTGATTGTCTGGACATACCTTTATTGAGAATTAATAATAACCTTGTGCATTACATGGTTGGTGCTGAATAGTTCTATTAAAATAACTTCAGTAGTGACTTGAACTTATGAATAAAACCAGTAGCATCTTAGAAATGGGGGCGGCATGGTGGGTAATTGGGTAGCACTGCTACGCCATAGAGCCGGGTTCGATTCCAACCTTGGGTGACTGTCTGTGTGAAGTTTGCACATTCACCCCGCATCTGCGTGGATTTTCTCCAGGTGTTCCAGCTTCCTCCACAGTCCAAAAGATGTGCAGGTTCAACAAATTGTTCAGCAACATGTAGGTAAGGTGTATTATGCAGGGGTCAATATAAGATAATAGGGTACGGGAATGGGTCTGGGTGGGGATTCTTTAGGGGGTCGGTGTGGATTCGTTGGGTTGAAGGGCCTGTTTCCACACTGTAGGCAATCTATAAAAAAACATTAGCATAGTGCCATTTTTCCCTTATTGCCATCTCTGACCCAATGTACATATTCACCTGCTTTTATAACTATAACCTTTTCATTGCAAACCCAATAATATGGGCCTGTATTCACATCTGACTGTTGGGTCACAGAATAATACAGAACTGGCTTGAAGGTAGAAGCCAAAGGATGGTGATGAGGGTTGCTTTTCACACTGGAGGCCTGTGACCAGTGGTGTGCCACTAGGATCACTGCTGGATCCACAATTTTCCATCATTTGTATAAATGAATTGGATGTGAATATGCGCGGTAGAGTTAGCAAGTTTGCAGATGACACCAAAATTGCAGCTGTAGTAGACAGTGAAGAAGGCAAACTCAGAGTACAATGGGATCTTGATCAGCTGGGCCAATGGGTGAGGAGTGGCAGGTGGAATTTAATTTAGATAAATGTGAGGTGCTGCACTTTGGAAAAGCAAATCACAGCAGGACTTATACACTTAATGGCAAGGTCCTGAGGACTGTTGCTGAACAAAGAGACCTTGGAGTGCAGCTTCATAGTCCCTTGCAAGTAGAATTGCAGGTAGATAGGATAGTGAAGAAGGCATTTGGAATGCTTTCTTTTATTGGTCAGAGTATTGAATACAGGAGTTGGGAGGATATGTTGCGGCTGTACAGGACATTGTTTAGGCCACTTTTGGAATATTGCGTGCAATTCTGGTCTCCTTCCAATAGAAAGGATGTTGTGAAACTTGAAAGGGTTCAGAAAAGATTTACAAGAATGTTGGCAAGGTTGGAGGATTTGAGCTATAGGGAGAGGCTGAACAGGCTGGGGCTGTTCTCGCTCGAGTGTCGGAGGTTGAGGGGTGACCTTATAGAGGTTTATAAAATCATGATAGGATAAATAGACAAGGTTTTTTCCCTGAGGTGGGGGAGTACAGAAGGAGAGGGCATAGGTTTAGGGTGAGAGGGGAAAGATATAAAAGAGACCAAAGGGGCAACTTTTTCACACAGAGGGTGGTAGGTGTATGGAATGAGCTTCCAGAGGATGTGGTGAAGGCTGGTACAATTGCAACATTTAAAAGGCATTTGGATGGGTATATGAATAGGAAGGGTTTTGAGGCATATGGGCCGAGTGCTGACAAATGGGACTAGATTCGTTTAGGATATCTGGTTGACATGGATGAGTTGGACCGAAAGGTCTGTTTCTGTGCTGTACATCTCTATGACTCTGTGATTCTATAATAACTACTATTTTGATAAATATGAGCTATCTGTGATTATGTAATATCTCTCCTCATTACTCACATGGATGCGTTTACACTTTCTCTCCCCAACCAACCTTACCTGAGCCGCAAAACCTCTGCACTCCCCATAAATGGCATTCAAGAACCATCACCGCGGGTCTTGATTGTATGACCTTACGTCTCCTTCCCATTGCAGGAGTTGACCCATACTTATTCAAATGATCTAAACTACCACAGTTTTCAAACTGTTAACCTCTGACTGCACTTCTCTAACAGCCATCCCATTAACTTCATGACACTACTTGAGAAGAGATTGAGATTCCTGTCCAGAGTCCCTGTGAATATTTACCTTTTAATGAGCATTTTAAACCAAAAAACAAATTTATTGCCATTTATCTATTATCTATTGAATCTGCTTCTGCAGAGAATTTCAGGTTATATCAGCACACTATGTAAAATTAATTTCTACTTGCCTTTCCTTCGATTCCTCTGTTAATCATTTAAAGCATGTTTTAGAAATATCTGCCAAATTATTAGGTGCGAAATTTACTACTCTCCTTCATTGAGAAAAACATAACCTATTTTCAGTAAACTGAGTCCAACTCCAACAATCAAATTGCAAATAACAGAGGATAAAAGCTAGCAAATAGCTTGTTTATGAATGGATTATTGAATTGTTAGGGATATGAGAAATATGGAATCTGAAATTGAGTTAAATCCTGATAAAAGAACAATTAGCCCAGCTTTGATCAGTACTTTAATCATGACTTAAATAAACTGAATTAAAATAAGCCATTCACAAATCAACAACACATTGGCCTTTGCTTCTGAACAATTTAATTAAAAGCAACAGAAACTCAACCAGTCCTACACTTAACATGGGGAAATCAGTCTTCTAAATCATGCTGCTGATTGAGAGCAAAGTTGAGCTATAAATGACAACATTTGGTGTCCTAAGTGTTATAAATTGTACAGTATAGGATTACATCAGGAGTAGTATGCAGGAGAAATAAATAAAAGCTTATAACTTTTGTCAAGAGCAGTTCAGCTGAAAGACATATTGATGCTAGGACGGTAGTGATTTATCTTGTGCGATTGCACAAAATGAGTTCTATCACAATGGTCACCTGTTATACAACCCACAATGGAACATCATACAGAGCGTATCATGTGTATTCAAAGAGGAACTGCCTGCTGTTCCACACTACAGCCAAAAGCAAATTTCTACCCTGACATTTCTGTGCATTGCAAGTTGCAATCCAGTATTAAACATTTAAAAAATATCTTCAAGGGAGCACAAAAAACATGCTCGGCACTAGACTGCAGCTACAAGGTTCTGAATCATGAATCTCACAGAGCAGAAAATCCAATCGACAAATTGAATTGAAATAGAGTACCTTTCTTTCTGATTTGAGTGTTATGTTTAGGTAGTGTCCTACATCAACTTCATACTTACATTATCTACCTGAAACGTTAACTCCACAGATGCTGCCAGACCTGCTGAGCTTTCCCAACAATTTCTGGTTTTATTTCTGATCTACAGCATCCCCAGTGCTTTAAGCTCGATTAGAGTATTGCTGTTTGGAAGCAAAAGTAGAACGTGATCCAATCTTGAGTGACAAATACACTCTCAAATTTGTGTGTATTTGTGTGTGCATGGGTGGGGGGGGATGCGGTGGCAGGAGCTGTTGGGGTTTGGATATGTACTAAACTTACCTTCATAAAATTTAATTTGTGTTGGCTTGTCTTACAGCTTATCATGTTAAGAAATTATTCTTCCAGTTTTGCTATCTCTATCTCTTTCATATCTCCATAAGGCCTTTAAGACAGTTCAAGGTTAAAGAGTTCCAGCTTATCGATTCATTCTGCACCATCCATTTTTACCATCTAGGACTGTACTGTTCTCCAGTAATCTACCCCATGTACAACCTGAACACAGAACTGCACTGCTTCACAATGACATCTGAATATTGAAAGTCAACTGATCCAGCAATGATGCATTGGCCATTTCTGCTTATTCTCCCCTCATAGGTTTTGCAAATGAATGGATATCATTCTGGATGTAGGTTTGTTTGCTGAGCTGTAAAGTTCATTTTCAGACGTTTCATCACCATACTAGGTAACATCTTCAGTGAGCCTCTGGATGAAGCTTCATTTGGAGGCTCACTGAAGATGTTACCTAGTAAGGTGACGAAACATTTGAAAATGAACCTTCCAACTCAGCGAGCAAACTACACACAGAACCTCAACTTGAGCTATAAACCTTCTCAAAACTCGCGAAGGGATATCATGCCAGATTTCTCATGTTATGTTAAACTGACATAGTAGTATTACAAGTTGTCAAAAGCTGTACTTTTAGAAAGAAAGGGCATTATTGGATTTTTAAAATGGCTGCCATAAGCCATCAGATTTCTGGAATTACAATTTTACTAAGCATCGTGAAAATTTTGGAATTGGATTGCAAATGGCATGCCTGAGCTATTCTGCTATGGAACATCAGGTCTGCCATTGTCAGGGCCCACTGTAACAGCAGGATTAGATGTTCAGACTTGGTGTCTGCAAACCTAGCTCAGAGAAAATAAAACTCATTATGCTCAAGGAAGTGTTAAAAACAGCTATTGATCTTTTGTTATGTCTTCAGTAGTTTAACAATGGGGGTAAACGTTGTGTCGTTGACACAAACAGACTATTGATAGCTTTGCATTGTGGATGAGTGGCCAGTCATCACATGATCAAAACCCTTTGAATTTTGAAAGTTTTTTTTATTCTAAGTCTTGTTTATCTTTGAAAAGTCTGCAAGAAATCACATCGGAAAGCAGGAAGTGGGCTCTTTAGCTTTTTAGCAAGCCACAAGTCTTGAAGTTCTGAAGTCTCCTTGAAATCTGTTTTCAAAAGAATCTGATTTCACCTGGAAAAACAAACTAGCCCTTGGTTATAAATATTACCAAGGCTGCCTTCTTAACTAGCAGAGCATCTCTTACTTTAAAGACATTCCATGAAATCCTGTCTTCGGCTATTTGTTAACTAGATGTTAACTTCCAAGTGAAAGAAGTGTGAGCGTGTACGTGTGCGTGTGTGTTTGTGTGTGTGCGTGCGTGTGCTTGAGCATGTGAGATTTTGCGTGTGCGTGCATGTATGTTTGTGCGTGTGCATGCATGCGTGTGTACGTGTGCGTGTGTGTGCATGCATGTATGTGTGCATCCACGTGTGTGTGCGTGTGCACGTGTGTGTATGCATGTGTGTGTATGCATGTGTATGTGCATGTGTGCACGCACGTGTGTGTGTTTGAGGTAGTAAGCCTTCTGTGGCTGACTTTCTGAAAGCTGACTACACATAAGTAGCAGTTTATGATCATGTTTCAGGCTTTATCAGATGTAACTATCCTGATAATGGACAGAAAGGAGGAAGAATTGACTGTTTACAGTCATACACTCCCCTGTCTGTAAAACTCCACTGGCAAACTCTATCACAGCCATGAGGTATATTGACTTCCATAGAAAACAGAAGCAGGAGTAGGCCATTCAGCCCTTCAAGTCTGCTCCACCATTCAATATGAACATGGCTGATCATCCAGCTCAATTCCCATTTTCTCCCTATGCCCTTTGACCCCTTTGGCCGTACGAAATATACTAACTACTTCTTGATGACATTCAATGTTTGCCCTCGACTGCTTTCAGCGACAGAGAATTCCATAGGCTTATCACCCTCTGGGAGAGGAAATTTCTCCTCATTGTAGTCCAACATGGCCTATCACTTTGTCTTAGACTACAGATACATTACACTGTAACTGTCCTTACATTTATCCGTGCTGTTATTTGTTTGCATTAATCCATTCACTTTGTCTGTTTTTCCGTTTTCGTGTCTTCTTCATTTCTCGTGTTTCTTTTTTTCAGATTTGTTTTTACTCTATTTACTTTACTTTTCAAAGAGACCTCAGTCATGGAGGCAGAGGTGGTGATGGCATGGTGGCTTCATCGGGTCCAGAGCGTGACAGTGGCTGAGGGCTTGGATTGGGACTTTAAAGGTTGGAGATGAAGCCTAATGCAGGAAGAGCGAATGGTGAGGAAGGTCACCTGGTATCTGCAACCTGAGATCTCCCAGAGTGCACACCAAATCAGAGGAGGTGGAGCACGTGTAGGCAGTGCTAAGCTCTTAAGAAAGACTGTTGAAATCTTAACTTTGTTTCTTTATTTTCCTACTTAATACTGAGAAAGACTGTCATGTTTAACTTTTAACATTGATCTTTACTTTTCTACTTTATACCAAGGAGGATTGTAATGTTTAACTCAACTTTGTTTCTTTATTTTTCAGAAAACCAAAAATTGCTGGAGATCACAGTGGGTCAGGAGGGAGAAAGTAAGGACTGCAGATGCTGGAGAACAGAGTCGAGAGTGGTCCAAGAAGTAGCTGATGAAATTCAATGTGAGCAAATGCAAGGTCTTGCACTTTGGAAAAAGGAACACAGGCATGGACTATTTTCTAAATGGTGAGAAAATTCCTCGAGCCAAAGTACAAAGGGATCTGGGAGTGCTACTCCAGGATTCTCTAAAGGTTGACTTGCAGGTTGAGTCTGTGGTTAAGTAAGCAAATGTAATGTTGTCATTTATCTCAAGAGGGTTGGAATGTAAAAGTAGCGAGATGCTTCTGTGACTTTATAAAGCTCTAGTTAGGCCCCATTTAGAATGTGTCCAGTTTTGGGCCCCATATCTCAGGAAGGACATACTGGCACTGGAGTGTGTCAGCGGAGATTCACACGGATGATCCCTGGAATGGTAGGCTTAACATACAATGAACAGCTGAGGATCCTGGGATTGCATTCATTAGAGTTTAGAAGGTTGAGGGGAGATCTAATAGACAATTACAAGTTGACTCATGGTTGAGAAAGGGTGGACGCTGGGAATTTGTTTCCGTTAGGCGGGAAGACTAGGATCCATGGGCACAGCCTTATAATTAGAGGAGGTCAATTTAAAACAGAAATGAGGAGACATTTCTTCAGCCAGAGAGTGGTGGGCCTGTGGAATTCATTGCCAAGGAGCACAGTGGAAGCCGTGATGTCAAATGTCTTCAAGGCAGAGATTGATAAATTCTTCATCTTGCAAGGAATTAAGGGCTATGGGGAGTGTGCGGGTAAGTGGCATTGAAATGCCCATCGGCCATGATTGAATGGTGGAGTGGACTGGATGGACCGAATGGCCTTACTTCCACTCCTATGTCTTATGGTCTTATCTGCACTAATTTGCTCCTCTTTTTTGCACTTTGTTCTTACAATTTTATACCTAGGTACCTTTGCACCTAACATGGTGCCAGGAATAGCACCATTGTACATTTTGCGCTGTACTCATGTACTTGATTAAAAGTGACAATAAAACCGAATTCAATGCAAACCTGCCAGCTTCTTCTCTTTGATTCCCTTGACTTCCAAATGAAGTCTTAACTTTTAAATCTTTCCATGTTATTTTTATGTCTGCAAGCTCAAACCATTTGGCTATTACAGAAAAAGGCAGCATCCACCATAGAAAATCATGGGCACCCCCCCTTAAAGGTTTCCATGCATCCCATTTCAGTTGTGACTACCACAAGGCAACAAAAGAGGGTCCTATCGTGGCTGTAAAGGGATGTTGTTTCTATGCTGAAGAGAATTGAAGCTAAATCGATCGCCTTTCTTAATTCCGGGAAAAATTAATATTAGGTATTACCATTCCAGTGTGACACGATCAAGATTTATACTTTGATAGAAAACTGTTCCTTAAGGCCAACAATTCCTTAGATTGTTGCCAGTTAATTTTTCTATCACAGAGGTATCCATAACTCTTCGCTCATTCCTTCAGGCAGGATGTAACTGATGAGCAGCTAAATCTTATCAATGTAGAGTAACATTGCTGTTCCTGAATATGAAACATTTCCTGTCTGCTTGATTGATATCAGAGTCTGCAAGCCTGTTTGTCAATGCAGATACTGAGATTTATTATTACCTGGACTAATTTTGATGGTAAATGGACTGCAGAAAGTAGCTCCAAATAAGCAAGTTTATATAAGCATGTTTTTACAACTCCAAAACGTCACAAAGCACTTCACAGTGAATTAAGTGAGTTTGCCTTGTAGTCAGTTATTAATTCAACTTAGGGTAAGAGGTTATGGCCTCAGAGAAGCTGAGAAGAGCGGTTAGTGAGTGAAGTCAATCAGGCGAGAGACAATAATATCACATTTTCTCCATCGAAGTAAATGTTAGCAATTCAGGATCTCCGACCACTAGGGCAGGTCGATTTTACAACTGCACATGTGAAGAAGCTTATTAGCATCTCATTAAAACTGCAATTTGCCGGAATTAAGCCAGCCTTCCCTGTTAACCCCTGACCAAGTGCTTTGGCAAATAGAATTAAGAAGAATCCAAAGGACTTTTACAAATATATTAAGGACAAAAGAATAACTAGGGAGAGAGTAGAGCCCCTCAAAGATCAGCAAGGTGGCCTTTGTGTGGAGCCGCAGAAAATGGGGGAGATACTAATTGACAAATTTTGGCATCAGTATTTACTATGGAAAAGGATATAGAAGATATAGACTGAAGGGAAATAGATGTCCATATTACAGAGGAGAAAGATAGATAAATCCCCAGGACCTGATCAGGTGTACCCGAGAACACTGTGCAAGCTAGAGAAGTGATTGCTGAGCCTCTTGCTGAGATATTTGTGTCATCGATAATCACACGTGAGGTGCTGGCAGACTGGAGGTTGGCAAACGTGGTGCCACTGTTTAAGAAGGGCAGTAAAGACAAGCCAGGGAACTACAGACCGGTGAGCCTGACCTCAGTGGTGGGCAAGTTGTTGGAGGGAATCCTGAGGGACAGGATGTACATATAATTGGAAAGGCAAGGACTGATTAGCAATATAGTCAATATTGCTTTGTGCGTGGGAAATCATGTCTCACAAACTTGATTGAGTTTTTTGAAGAAGTAACAAAGAGGATTGATGAGGCCAGAGCAGGAAATGTGATCTATATGGATTTCAGTCAGGCGTTCGACAAGGTGCCCCATGGGAGACTGATTACGAAGGTTAGATCTCATGGTATACAGGGAGAACTAGCCATTTGGATACAAAACTGGCTCAAAGGTAAAAGACAGCGGGTGGTGGTGGAGGGTTGTTTTTCAGACTGGAGGCCTGTGACCAGTGGACTGCCACAAGGATCGGTGCTGGGTCCTCTATTTTTTTACATTTACATAAATGATTTGGATTTGAGTATAAGAGGTACAGTTAGTAAGTTTGCAGATGACACCAAAATTGGAGGTGTAGTGGACAGCAAAGAGGGTTACCTCAGATTACAA
>NC_057729.1:6796741-6815156 GCF_004010195.1 Chiloscyllium plagiosum | reverse complement strand
GGATAGGATAAATAGACAAAGTTTTTTCCCTGGGGTCAGGGAGTCCAGAACTAGAGGGCATAGGTTTAGGGTGAGAGGGGAAAGATATAAAAGGGACCTAAGAGGCAACTTTTTCACGCAGAGAGTGGTACATGTATGGAATGAGCTGCCAGAGGAAGTGGTGGAGGCTGGTACAATTGCAACACTTAAGAGGCATTTGGATGGGTATATAAATAGGAAGGATTTGGAGGGATATGGGCCGTGTGCTGGCAGGTGGGACTCGATTGGGTTGGGATATCTGGTCGGCATGGGTGAATTGGACCGAAGGGTCTGTTTCCATGCTTTACATCTCTATGACTCGATGACTCTATGAGGTCGGGGAGTCCAGAACTAGAGGGCATAGGTGTAGGGTGAGAGGGGAAAGATTTAAAAGAGACCTACAGGGCAACCTTTTCACGCAAAGTGTGGTACATGTATGGAATGCGCTGCCAGAGGAAGTGGTGGAGACTAGTACAATTGCAACATTTAAGAGGCATTTGGATGGGTATATGAATAGGAAGGGTTGGAGGGATATGGGCCGTGTGCTGGCAGGTGGGACTAGATTGGGTTGAGATATCTGATCGGCATGGACAGGTTGGACCGAATGGTCTGTTTCCATGATTTACACTTCTATGAGTCTAAGTGGGAAAATCAGCTGCATGTAACAACTGCATTACCTGACAACCTTCCCTTCTTTCCAGACTTTGGGGTAAGTTTCTTTTGTCATGGGTTTGAAACAGTCTTTGTGTTTTTTGGGGCGACATGGTGGCTCAGTGGTTAGCATTTCTGCCTCACAGCAGCAGTGACCCAGTTTAATTCCAGCCTCGGGTGATTGTCTGTGTGGCGTTTGCACATTCTCCCCATGTCTGTGTGGGCTTCCTCCCACAATCCAAAGATATGCAGGTTAGGTGAATTTGCATTGTTAAAATGCCCCATAGTGTTCAGGAATGTATAGGTTAGTTGCATTAGTCGGGGTAAATGTTGAGTAATAGAGTAGGGGAATGGGTCTGGGTGGGATATTCTTCAGTGTTGGGCTGAAGGGCCCATTGCCAGATTCTATGAGAACTTCTATGAGTACTGTATTGAGTTGGAACATAAGCTGACTGATTCCAGTTGAGGTCTTAAGATGGAGGAAGGCAGGGCTGTGGCTGATGATCATGTTTAAGCAGATTGTTTGGCTGGAGTAGGAGAGAGGATAGACTCTCAGTCTGCCCAGGTTAGAAGGTTAGACTTTGAAGCAGTTTCTGTTTGTTCCTGTGGCCATGGTTGCAAAGATAAAGTCAAAGGCTGATGACTGTCCAATGGTCCTTACCATGAGGAATCCCATGCATGGGGATGTATCTGGTTGTATTGGCTCTCAAAGAATATGATCAATGCTATGAGTGGGGATGGGAGGGGGGCGTTTGGACAGGTAGAGTGGGACTGTGTTAGTCAGGATCTGGAGTAAGAGGCTCCATGAGGAGAATGGAATGTAGTGATGCAGATGTTCTCAATCATGAGAAGGTCAGGCAGAATTTGGAGAGTGCTGGGCTCAGAGAGGAAAATGGGGATGTTAATTGTGAGATGGAGGGACCTGCCGAAGGAGGAGCAGGTGCCTTGTCACGGGGGTGACTCTGGGATTATAAGACATTGAGTGAGATAAAGAATGGGTGGAGTTTGTTGAGTCAGATAGGAAAGGTTGTCCACATTAGTTACAGGACAACAGTAAATCTCACCAGCTTGAGCAGCAACTGCACAATTCTCTTGATTTTTTTTTACATTTAAAATAGGAATACTATTTTTTGCACTGGGGGTTATAGTATTAACCTTAGATTTTCGTGCCAACTGAAGGGGAACCCCATTAACTTTGGTAAAGGAGAAACACAAATCAGGGATTGCTCCCACGGGAAGCTTGTCTTTTTTCTGTATGTGCTGTTGAATTCAGCATGACCTGAACAGTTGACTGGAAGGCTAACAGCAGATGTAAACATTATCTTCAGTTGAAGTTGAAGAAGATAGGTTAATTAGGCCAGCAGTTCATCTTAAGGTCAGCAGTGCATGAGCAATTATTAACTTTGCATTCCCATCTCATATTTCTACATTATAATGGGAAAAAATGGCTGATGTTTATGCACAATGAAGATCTGCTGGCATATTGTTTCCTTCCCTTTTGCCAAACCATAATTATCAGGTTGCTGTTTCTCTGCTTTAAAAGAAAAGAAAAGGGAAAAAAAAGAGGTGAGGTTTGAAAACTACGTATGAACACTTAAGTTGCTTTTTAATCCAATGTTGGATTAAAACCTCAAAAGCTGAGTATCAGTGAATTCATTGAGCTCAATCATCAGTGAAGCAGCAGAAGCATTCTCTGGTAAAGACCTGTCCTAGAGATTGTCGAACTCAGCCAGCAGTTGGGGAGACCATCCCCACTATTCCTATGTACCTGGAGTAGTTATTTTCAAGCTCCTTGCAGTATTCAATTTTAGTCACTGATGAACATTAACAATCAGAAAGAAAGAATGCTTGGCTTTAGACAGCACTGTTCACTGCCCCAAGGTGTCCCAAAGGCTTTGCAGCCCATTAAGTTTTTTTAGAATTGTGTTTGCTGTTGTTACTCATTCGGGGTATTGAGTAAAAGAGTTGTTACTATTGTATAGGACTTTGGTTCTACCACATTTGGAATATTGCGTACAATTCTGTTCGCCACATTGCCAGAAGGATGAGGGTACTAGCTAAAGTGTGGTTGAGTAGATTATGATTATTTTCATTAGAAAGACGGAGGTTGAGGGGGGACCTGATTGCGGTCTACAAAATCATGAGAGGTATAAATACGGTGGATAGCAAGAAGCTTTTTCTCAGAGTGGGGAACTCAATTACTAGGGATCACGAGTTCAAGGTGAGAGGGGAAATGTTTAAGGGAGATATGTGTGGAAAGCTTTTTGCACAGAGGGTGGTGCGTGTGTTGCTAGCAGAGGTATTGAGGCAGATACATGAATGGGCAGGGAGCAGAAGCATGCAGACCCTTGGAAAATAGGTTTAGATGGTGGAACTGGATCAGCACAGGCTTGCAGGGTAAAAGGGCCTGTTCCTGTGCTGTAATTTTCTTTGTTCTTTGTTTGTACAGTTGCCCTTGAGAAGCTCCACCAAAGAGGATTGTGATAATGACCAGATCATTTGTGTTTTTCAGTGATGATAGCTGTTGGATAACTAATGCCTAAATTATTCAGAGAAACTCCACTTCTTTGAAATAGTGCCTTGGGATCAATTCGAAGTCTTGTTTTCGTGTCGAATTTGAAGGACCAACTATCCAATAGCTCAGCGCTCTGTATCCTGAACCCAGTACTTTCTGACTCAGAGGTGAAAGTCATCCCTACTGAAGCACAACTATGAGGCAGTGTTGAAAAAATGTATGAGGAACTTGCGTAGCCAGTCCCAACACCAGACTGATGGCCCCTCCTTTCCATGTAAGTTCCTTCCACGCTTGGTAAAGTGTGGGCATTCACAGCTGCCCATGAAGTTTTTAATGTAATTCACAATGATCAACTGGATGTCAGGTATCTGTGCTTTACTTAAAATGATATTTGAAAGAAAAATAAAAATTCATTAGCTACTATGTAATATATGAAAGAGCAGATGGCTGTCAGTGAATTACAGGCACTAATCCAACAATGGGATTTGGCTCGACCACTTGATTGGATTATATGCTCTGAAATCCAGTATCTTCTGTGCAATGCTCTGAGCATCAATATGACAGTAAAGCATTTACTTCAATTTCATCATGAGAACACAGCCAGTACATTTCACATCTTTGCACTGCCCTCGATTGTTTCCAGTCTTACTTTCCCTATTTGAAGAAAGTTGCTAGCACACAAAGTTTGCACACGGACAATCTAAAAATGGAACATGACAGCTGGTGTTCACCAGCACTGCATGGAGCTCAGTCTAGCCTAGATCAGATTCAACTTGCAAATATGTTGTTGAAGTGTACATCTTTGGCTTAGTGTTTGCATTACTGCTTTCTTCCATTACTCTTGTGCTCAATAATAGATCGACACCTGTGGACTGTTGAGCTGAAATGACTTTGGGCACTGAAAGGCGTGACCTCTATTGAACTGTGAAGTCACAGGATCTTAAAAAAAACCCCAATATACTGGACGTGACCATAAGCTGTAAAACATGAATAGACAAAACACAACATGCAGAGGTAAGCTATATAGATACAAAAGGGTTAATCTGGAAGTGGTATGAGCCAACCAGATCGCGGGCTCAATAGAAAAGTGGGAACAACATTATCACAAGCAATGGTGCATGGTAATTGCCATTGCCTAATGCAATTAAGAGATGGTAAGCAATATTGTCATGCACAAGACAGAAGGAACATTCACACATCTGTCAATTCTAGAGCCTGGTACCTCCCCACCATGCGATAGAAATCATTTTGTTTACAGTTACTGAAACAATGTTATGTCCAACATCAAGAGCAGACTGTGGAATAAATTAAAGATAAAAACAGATGTTCAACACTGGACAATTCAGAACGATGACAACAGGAGGGATATTGCAATATTATAAAAGGATGTATCCTTAAAAGGCAGATATTATCTGAGCATGATTTCTGCTGTCAGAAGTACAAAAATGGAGATAGATCACCTCTAGATTTAAGCCTACAGTCCACACCAGTCATGTCAGTTATGTGAGGGATTAAGTTTCAGACAAATCCTAGTGGGAGTAGAATTATGAGAATTTTCTAAGTGCAGGAGAATCAGAGACATCCAATTAGTGTGAATTTCAGCAACCTTATTATGGGGGCTTTTGTATTGTGGATATTTGTGTAAATTCCAGACACGTCAGAATGAGATTTGTAATGGGCATGGAACTGCAGCACGGTGGCACAGTGGTTAACACTGCTGCCTCACAGCACGAGACCTGGGCTCAATTCCCACCTCAGGCAACTGTCTGTGGGGAGTTTGCACATTCTGCCTGTGTCTGCGTGGGTTTCCTCCGGGTGCTCCGGTTTCCTCCCACAGTCGAAAACTGTGCAGGTTAGGTGAATTGACCATGCTAAATTGCCTGTAGGTGAAGGGGTAAATGTAGGGTTCTGGGCAGGTTGCTTTTCAGAGGGACGGTGTGGACTTGTTGGGCCGAAGGGCCTGTTTCCACACTGTAAGTAATCTAATAATAACATACAGCTCTGGAGTCTTGAACACAATCAACCACACCATCCTATTCTAGTACTACACCTACATTATACAAGACTGCACAGGAACAGGCCCTTTGACCCACCGTTCTTTGTCCTTATTTAAACCTATTACTCATTGCCCATTCGTGGTTTCTATCCCACTGTTCACCTCCCAATCATGTGTCTCATCAAGATACATCCTTAAACGTTGTTAATGTTCCTGCTTCCACCATCTCCACTGGCAGTTTCCAGACATCTACCACCTTCTGTGTGAAAAAAAATTCCCCCTTCTCCCCTAAAAATCCCCCTTTCACCATGAAGCTGTGTCGTCTTGTAGTTGTTCTTTCCATCCTTGGAAAGTGCCTCTGTCTGTCCAGTTTATCCATGCCTGTCATAGTTTTGTAAACCCTTATCAGGTCACCCCTTCACCTCCGTTTTTCCAGTGAAAAGAATTGGGAAAACAATTGGAGTTTATCCAACCTCACCTCATCAATAAAACCCTCCAGACCAGGCAACATCCTGGTAAAGCTTCTCTGCACTCTCTCCAAAGCATCCATGTCCTTCTGGCAATATGACAACCAGAACTGCGCAGAATATTCCAAATGTGGCTTAACTAAAGTTTTATACAACTGTAACATAACTTGCCAACTTTTACACTCGATGTCCTGGCTTATAAAAGCAAGCTTGCTGTATGCCTTCTTGACCACCTTAACATTGTCAAATAGTATGGGACAAACTCATTTGATTCCACTTTTATTCGTCCAGTCACAACCACAGCCATCTGTAAAGTGGCTTCCCACTGCCGTACTATTACGCGATTACATCCAGTGTTCTTCAAGAATCTATTCTTGGTCCCTTCTCTTTCTCATCTATATGCAACTCTGTGGAAACATCATTTACAGACAAAGGCCTGAATTTTACAGATTGCCATGATCCCTACACAGCCCCAACATACTGTTAATAAAATAGGTTAGCAAAGGCCATCGACATAAAGCTGGAAGCTACAGTAATTGCTTCTGCCCCTTTCGCAAGGTGGAAACTGACTTTCAAGAGCTCGTAGTTCTCTCATCCCAGCACGTGTAATGACCATTGCTGGCATTACAGGCAGTTCCACCCTGCCAAGGATCCAGTAAGTCCACAATGAGAGGCCTCACTAAAGGGAATGGTTCCCTCAGCAACAATCATTCCCTATCCTTACACTTCAATGCTAAACACCAACCCACACAACTGAAGAAGGCGCTCTGCATTTGAAACACTAACTCTGCTTTAACCATAGATGATGTCAGACCTGCTGCCTTCCTCCTGAAATTTCTGTTTTTGTTCCCTTTCTGTATGTGCTCCCAATCCAACATCTCAAATATAAAATTACCTTTCTCATCATTTAAGACTCTACAAGGGCCCATTCCTCTCCATCCTTTTAACTTGCTTCACCTTTTAGGCTTGCCTCTACTCTGTCTTCTTCTGTTTCTGATTGTTTGTGCACTGTCCACTATGTGCCACTATTAGCAGCCATACCTTCAGTTACTGAGACACTCCAGGATGGAATTTGTTGCCTAACCCCAGCCACCTCCATCTCCTCTGTTAAACCCTCCTTAAAAACCTGCCTCTTCAGCCAAGACTTTGAGTATCTCTTCAACTACATCTCCTTCGATACCAAGCTCATGTTTCCCTTGTAGCGCCGAGAGGTTGACAGCTCTAGGTGCTCTCTAAATGCTGAATGTAATTGTACACCGAATGTAGGGCCTGTCAATGTCACTTGAACTCCACAGCAAATAATTGGAGAAACAAAGACCTTTTGCATTTTGCATCCAATTAATGCATCAGTCAGCAGCAATTTATGACATTTGACCTTATCCCAGCCTGAATTAGCTTCCATCCTAACTCTGTACTCACTGGGAATGATGATTAATTTGTTAATTAACAGCTCAGCTGGTTGATCATCTGAAAACTAATTGCTCTGTAATCATTTCTTGAAGAATTCAAAATATCAAAGATAACTTCCACTCCTCCTTAGGTTCTCACCTCCACTTTTATTTCCAAAGATAAATTTGCTGTATTCGTTCCATGTACAGTTTGACTGTTTGATGTTTCATTGAAACTCATTTGTGTATATTTTGTCCAAGGGAAGAAAAGCATTATATTTGTGTTTTTCTGATGCGAAATTGCGAGTTGGCACACACTCAATATTATATTCTTGGATGATTTCACTGGATCTCAATGACTCTAAAGTATGCTGTGATATTCAAAGGGGTGGGAGAGGTGGGGAACAGGGAGCCTGCACTCCTGCAATTACATGATCGTCAAGCTGTTGCAAAACTCATTACAAAGGCTTTTCGGCAGTAGTTTCACATTTTCAATTATGAGGTGTTGCGGGGGGAGGGGAAGAAGAATCTGAAACATGTCAGGCTACAGCTGTTGGGAATACAACAGGATGGCATGAGGACTCATGGACACCATGTTGAACAACTTTAAGAAACTGGCATTTCTACTGCTATTCTTCCAGTGGGCAGGAAGACAGAGCTGGCACTAATATTGCTGAGTGACTTGCATTTAAGAGTGCTATAGGGCTCTTGGGGGGATGGTGAGGTGGCCGGCATCACCAGGACATTGGAGGTTGGTAGAGGAACAAAAACACAAGATAGGTGTGTTAAATGCAACATATACCAACCTGACATTGGACAGAGGAAGTGGTGGTGTTGTGGAAATGTCACGGGACTCAAAATCTGAAAAGCAGGTTTGAATCCTACCTTGAAAGATGGTCACATTTGAATGCAAAAATATCTCGAATTAAAATGCTCGGCTAATGGCAAACATTGTTGATTGTTGTAAAAAAATCCATCTGGTTCATGAATATCCTTTAGGGAAGGAAACCTGTCATCCTTATCTGTTTTGGCCTACACCTGACTTCAGACTCTGCAGTGTTGAGCTAAAGGGTTAATTGGACATGGCAGTGAGCAATTGAAGGAAAGTGGAAACATATATTTGAAAAAACAGGCCTAGTGCCAACCAGACTGTTTTGACTAGGGAGGGGACTGCCTGATTTTGATGGGCAGTGGGAACTGTCCACTTGTGTGGTCTACATTGGGCCTCCTGGACTTGTTTTCCACCTGTTTCTGAGCGCCGGAAAACTACTGAAGTTATGATGCAATGGGGATTCAGGATGTAATCTTAGGTTTAGAATAGTATTAATATCAGGGACATAGCCCCACTCATTGGAATTTTCACCATCAGGCTGGGTTCATGAGACTGGTGCCATGGAATCTGAGATAGAACTCCAAGTACCACCATTACCAAAGTCTTTGACGGATAGAAGGCAGTGTGAGACTCACGCGTTTGTGTCAATGTGTGTACGTTATGCAGTTTAAGCTAATAGGTTCACTCATTAGTTTGCATATATCTCTAGAATATATTAGGTCCTATTTTATTTATTGACAGGATGAAGGCATTTCTGGCTAGGCCAGCATCTATTGCCTATCCCAGAGGGTAAAGTGTTAACCACATTGCTGTGTGTCAGGAGATACATTTAGGGCAGACCAGGTAAGGATGGCAGTTTCCTTCCATAAAGAACATTAGTGAACCAGGTGGGGCTTTCCAACAATCAACAATGGATTCATGATTATTAGATTCTCAATTCCAAAATTAAAAATTAGACTAAAAATTTCCATTATATTTCACTAAATTCAAATTCCTCCATCTTCCATGACAGGATTCAAGCCTGGGTCCTCTGAACATTATCCGGACCTCTGGATTAATAGTGCAGTAATAATACTAAATTGCTTCCCCAAGTTGATTAATAAATTTGCTTCATATTGAAATGCAAGTTTCTTTCTTGTACAGATTTTAACAAACCCATTAGGTATGTTTACCCTGACAATACAGACTCATTGCAATGCATTTAGCTCTGAACCAATCTGTGGGCAATTAGGTACAGGCAATAAATGTTGGCTTATCCACATCTCACGAATAGAAAATGGAAAAGCATTATGGTGCAGGAGGCTGCACCTATCCAGGCAGGAATATCAGACATCTGTGATCCTGGTCCCCATTGTGTTCTCCTACTTTCAGCCATCAAGGTCACTGTTGCCCTGAACTCATACTTGCTTATGTGGAAACGTCAGCAGGTGTGGATGACTCCTCACAGTTGGCAGCTCATCACACCCTTAGACAAGCAGAAAATTAGGATTAGTGCACTTTTAGTGATAGTTACGTTGGTGCAGACTTGATGGGCCAAAGGGTCTGTATAATGCTCTATAAATCTATATAAGTTACACATTCACCATTCTGGAGGGTGGGGCTGATATACTTATTTCCAGATAGATGGGCCAATGCAGCCTGAGAAGTCTTGTTGTCATCAATGGATTCCCGCAAATCCAGGGAATTATCGGTTGTACTCAAGTAACCAACAAAATAACCTTCATATCAGATGCTGCATTGTCATGATTTAAAGAGAGGATATTTGTGCACCCATGGATGCCTATCCATACCAACTTTGGTCCTGTCACTCCAGTGATTCATTGAGTGGTATTATACTTAGATTTTGGAATTGATCTGATTCTGGACAACGTCGTGCAAGTTATCAAAGTTTGCGATGGATATTATTGAGCTCCAGGGTGAGGAGAGGCACACTGGCTTCCCATCTTTATTAAGCCTCCATCTTGATTGCTTGCAGCAAGGCTAAATTAAGAAGAATTCCTCCCTTGTCAGTATTATTCTCCCAAAACAAATAACTTCTGTTTTAAATTGAACCAATTCAATCATTAAGTTAAAGAAGAGTTATTTACTAAACACAAAAAAAAGATTATGAATAGTAAGTGAGTTTAAATGAAAGGATAAAAGTTAAAAGACATTTTCGTCTCTTTCAGTATAAAGCACAGATAGCGGGACATTAATTTTGGATTTCTTGGCTTTACAGTTTGTTGAAATCCTTTAGTCCTGTTTCCTTTCGATGGTAGCTGGCTGGCATGACTCAGAGTGATAAAATCCTCCTGTTGCTCTGTTTCCTTTCGACCATCATTTTAGCTAGCTGACCTTGTGCACTCAGAGTGAGAGAATCCTTTTACCTGCAGTGCAGTGGAACTAGTGGCTGGTTCTCTGACTGTGACCTTTAAAGCACCCTCACACTTGAACCAGACTTGTCCATGTGAACCTCAACTGACAACCACACCTTCTTCCATTCGTCATGATTTGGAGGTGCCGGTATTGGACTGGGGTGGACAAAGTTAAAAATCACACAACACCAGGCTATAGTCCAACAGATTTATTTGAATCACTAGCTTTTGAAGCACTGCTTCTTCATCAGGTGGTTGTGGAGCAGAATCATAAGACACAGAATTTATAGCAACGGGATCGCAGTGTCATGGAATGCAATCTTAAACAAATTTAGTTTAGGTATTTCATCTTTTAGAATGACCATGTTAGTTTTGGTTCCTTCTTATGTAAACCCCAGAACATTCTCAAGATAGCTTATAACAATAGGTGCCATCTCAGCTCAGATAATGCCTTGAAGGCATGAAGTCTGTCTGTGTCCCAATGTTAGGTCAGACTGATTCTATGTCTAAAGTGGTACTTACAGAATCTTACATGGATTTATGCAGTTTTTGAGCAAAATAAAATGTAATTCTGCAAGTACAAATTCGCCTCTCACAAAATGAGATGGCGCCTATTGTTAAAAGCTATCTTGAGAATGTAATTTTAAAAGAGTTCTGGGGTTTACATAAGAAGGAACTGAAATGAACATGGTCATTCTAAAAGATGAAAGACTCAAGCTAAATTTGTTTAATATTACCTTCCATGACACTGCGATCCTGTTGCTACAAATTCTGTGTCTTATGATTCTGCTCCACAATCACCTGATGAAGGAGCAGTGCTCCGAAAGCTAGTGATTCCAAATAAACTGTTGAACTATAACCTGGCGTTGTGTGTTTTCTTTAACTTCTTCCACTAACACACCCAGTTGCAGTCAGTCTTTAAGCTGTATTTTGTATATGCATAGAAGGGAAAAGCACAGAATATCTGAAGATGGTAACTTTCTGCAGGCTGAAGAAAGAGAGTTAACCCATCATTACCTTTTCTATTACATCTCTCCTCTTTCTGAATTTTCCCTGACACTTTACAGATGCAACATGTCATGGGTCTCACGCAGGATTTTGCCAGTCAGCGTTAACTTCACATCTGCAGTGCTTTTTTTTGTCAGTTGGATTCTCTTAGAAAAAACACATTTTGAATTAAAAATGTAATAATATCCATAGTTCTCTGGTGTTCTGATCTTTTGTCATGGCAGCTAGGATAATACTCCAGTTTTTGTGTGTGCACAATGACATTTACTCAAAGCTTTAAAAAGGTTCCTATCTCTCATGCTTACAGCAATATTCCTCAATTTTGTTTATTTTCCAGGTCATCAGACCCAGGCCTAACTAATCGTACATAGTGATCAGACAACAGTGAACAGACACACATAATTAAACACCAAACAATTGACCACTACCAGAAGGAGATCTTGTGGTGCAACAATAGTGTCCATATCTCATGGCCAGGAGGCCGAGGCTCACAGCCCATCTTATCCAGAGGTGTGTAACAGCTTCTTTGAACTGGTTAGTTAGAAAGTATCATAGAATCCTTACAGGGCAGAAAGAGGCCATTCAGCCGATCGAGTCTGCACCAACCTTCTGAACAAGATCCCACCCAAAGCCACCATGTTCCTGTAATTCCACATTTACCAGGCTAATACATCTAGCCTGCACCCTAGTGGGCAATGTAGCATGGCCAATCTACCTAACCTGCACATCTTTGGATCATACGAGGAAACTGGAGTACTCAATGGAAACCCACACAGACACAGGAAGGACATGCAAACTCCACATAGTAGCCCAAGACTGGAATTGAACCCAGGTCTCTCATGCTGTGAGGCAGCAATGCTAACCACTGTGCCACCCCTCCAATCTAGATCATAGAATCATAGAATCCCTACAGAGCAGATAAAGGCTGCTTAGAGATTGTGTCTGTACCAACCATTGGAGCAGCATCCCATTCAATCCCCGTAACCTTACATTAACCATAGCTAATTCACTTAGTATCTTGAACACTACAGTACAGCAGCAGTAGTTATTCACCTTTTCAATTGGTACTGCAAACCTGTGAGGATGCCAGTACTTGGATGTCAAACTGATTGTTTCCCCCAACTCCTATGGACTATTAGATTCTTTGAACATGTAAGTTATTCTGATCCAATAAGGATCAGGATCCATATATTATCCAGGCTAAACATTAATTTTAATGCAGTCACCTCGATACATCAATCGCATAATGTATTGCTTACATAATCTAAACCTGTACTTATATAAGTGATTGACAAATGGACAGACTTTGTCTTTCTCTTATAACTTATTCTCTTACGGAAACCAATCTACATTATAAAGTGTTGCTTCTCAATTTCAGTACCATAGAGACCTCTTCAAAATATTTATGAATAAATATGAGACAGAGAAATCAGATAGACAGGTATTAAGTACAAGGAATACATATGACAGACAGATAGATAAAATAGCTAGATATTAGATATGACAAGCCAGATGGAGATGAGAGACAGATGGGAAGATCTTGTCACAATGTGAGCACAACATAAATGGGGTAAATGTTTTTCTTCGATGTATTGGATTGAAAATTGTACACAACCATGCATTATTTTTATGAAGGGCTTTCTCAACATGTCATGGCTTTGTCTCTTGCCTGCTGTTCAGTCCTCATCACTGGGTTAAGCTAACAAGTTAATATTGAACATGTTTGCACTGTTACAAAATATCACAGAAGTAGTCATGAGTGGCCAACATGTCAGTGCTGTTTGACATTTTTATCTCAAGGGTATCACAGTCTCTGACTGATGGTTCCTGAAAGTATTATATATTGAGAATTGCTACCTTTCCACAATGCAGCAAGTTTCAGTATTCAGTCAATTCTGATGCTGTTCCAACTGAAAATATGTGTTAATACTAAAGATTGAGTATGAGCCTGAAACAACTGTCGAGATGGAAATTTAAGCTTGCAGTTGCAATGCATTCCCATGAGTTTCCAACCATGTACGCTCCCCCAACTCCACACCTAAATACAATACCAAATCCTACCCTTTACAATATTGATCCCATGCTAGACATTATTTCCTTTGGTCCCTGGTGCCTTTGTTCTCTTAACCAGATAGCCATATATCTGCTTTGTCTATTGTGCCTGATGACATCTGACCACCATCTTCTGCATCATTGTTGGCTCCTTCAGTCAACCTTCGTGTCCTCCATCAATTTCAGTTGTTCCAACCATGATCAGTGCAGATATCTACATGTAAGAATCTTTTTGATGGATCAGAACCTTAATTGACTAAGCCTGGAAAAGGACCTCGGTTTCTGGCTAATCTTTGGCTTCTGTCTCACTGCTATGGCTATAAAATAGCAAAGCAGTAACAATTTGCTCCCTGCTTCACAAATTTGTGTAAAATTGCAACCTAATAATCACCAGGCAATGGGCATTAGGAGGACTTAACAAAACCATTAACATGATCCTGGAAAAGACTCAAATTTTCAAATCCACTGTGAGGTGATTCTGAATGACATTTTCCAGTTCTATGCTTTCTGTACAATTTGTACCCATCTTACTGTGGCTTGTGACTTGTTCCTTGTTCTTTCAAATCCACTGCCAGATGGTATTTATTCATATCCTCTGAAGTCCTCTGACAAATCCATTTGACTTTTCACCTTCCTCTCTGCCAATTTTAGCAAAACTGCTCAAAGCTTGTTTAACTCTGCCTGCAACCTACTTAAATGTCACACACTTCCTCCCTCAAAATACACATCGAGTCTCTTTGTAAAAGGCTCTGAACTAGCGATTCTAAAAAGCATAAATGTTTTTCTACCTTGTATCAAGTTTGCTAAAGTTGCATCTTATTCAGCAGAGTAATAGTCCATATCTGTGTATACTCCAGTGTTTCATCCATTGATGAAAGTGACTGTTAATGGTGAGCATCCTTATGCACTGGTGGCCAATGAGAGATTCCAACTATTATTCAGTTCTCGGAGATGAGATTCAAATCAATCTACTTAGAAAAGAATGTACAAGACAAATGTTGCTGGGAATGGAAGGTTTTAGTCAGAAAACAATGCTGGGTTGGCTGAGACCTTTTCACTGGAGCATAGGAGGTGGAGAGGAGACCTTAGAGGAGTTTATAAAATGCATGAGGGGTATAGATAGGGTTAATGCAGGTGTCCTTTCCCTAGGATGAAGGATTTCAAGACTAGGGGGCACATTTTTAAGTTAAGAGGAGAGACGTTTAAAAAAGCTATAAGGGGCAAATGAACTTCCTGATAAAGTGGTGGATGTGAGTACAATTACAACATTTAAAAGATGCCCAAACACCATCCTACAACTCATTCGCTTTATCCTCGATCACAACGTCTTCGCCTTTGTCAACCAGTTCTTCATCCAGACACATGGAACAGCCATGGGAACCAAATTAGCACCCCAATATTGCAACATTTTTATGCACAGGTTCGAACAAGACTTCTTCTCTATGCAGGATCTCCAACCAACATTGTACACTATGTACATTGACAACATTTTCTTCCTCTGGACCCATGGCGAGAAGTCACTGATAAAACTACACAGTGACATCAACAAGTTTCACCCCACCATCAAACTCACCATGAACTACTCTCGACGATCTGTCTCATTCATGGACACATGCATCTCCATCAAGGATGGACACCTCAGCATTATACTCTACCGCAAACCCATAGACAACCTCACAATGCTACACTTCTCCAGCTTCCACTCAAAACAAATTAAAACAGCCATCCCCTATGGACAAGCCCTACGCATACACCGGATCTGCTCAGATGAGGAGGAACGTGACGAGCACCTGGAAGTACTCAGGGATGCCCTCACATGAGGAGGAACGTGACGAGCACCTGGAAGTACTCAGGGATGCCCTCACAAGAACGGGGTACAATGTCCAACTCATCGACCGCCAGTTCCGACGTGCCACAGCAAGGGACCGTAATGACCTCCTCAGGAGACAGACATATGCTGCAACCGACAGGGTACCCTTCGTTGTTCAGTATTTCCCATGAGCTGAAAAACTATGCCATGTTCTTCGTGACCTGCAACACATTATCACTGAGGATGAGCACCTCACCGAGACCTTCCCCAGACCTCCACTAATTTTTTGCCTTTAAACAACTGCCAAACCTCAAACAGATCATTGTTCGTAGCAAGCTGCCCAGCTCTCAGAGCTGAAAATGTGTTGCTGGAAAAGCGCAGCAGGTCTGGCAGCATCCAAGGAGCAGGAGAATCGACGCCTCGGGCATGAGCCCGACCTGCTGCGCTTTTCCAGCAATACATTTTCAGCTCTGATCTCCAGCATCTGCAGTCCTCACTTTCTGCCTGGCTCTCAGGACAACTCCATACAACCCTGTCACGGTAGATGCTGCAAGACATGTCAGAGTGTGGACATAGATACCACCATTACACGTGGGGACATCTTCCACCTTGAACGTGGCAGGTGCTCATGTGACTCAGCCAACGTTGTCTATCTTATACATTGTTGTGGTGGTTCTGTTCGCCGAGCTAGGAATTTGTGTTGCAGATGTTTGTACATGGACACCAAGATCCCTCTGCTCATCCACACTACCAAGTATCCGACCATTAGCCCAGTACCCCATCTTTTTGTTATTCTTCCCAAAGTGAATCACCTCGCACTTAGCTACATTGAATTCCATCTGCCACCTTTCTGCCCAGCTCTGCAGCTTCTCTATGACATCCTCAGTGCTTGGGAGCCTCCTGTGAAGCGCTTCTGTGTTGTTTCCTCTGGCAGCTGGAACTGACAACCGCAAGCGGCAGAGACAAACCTCTATAAATGCCGGAGGAAACATCACAGAAGCACTTCACAGGAGGCTCCTAAGCACTGAGGGTGCCACCTAGACAGGGGACGAAACGTCTGCAACACAAATTCCCAGCTCGGCGAACAGAACCACAACAACGAGCACCTGAGCTACAAATCTTCTCACAAACTTTGAATCTTATACGTTGTAGGCAAGGATGCCCTGGCACATGGTACATTGGGGAAACCGAGCAAAGGCTACGACAACAGATGAATGGACACCGCACAACAATCAACAGACAGGAGCGTTCCCTCCCAGTTGGGGAACACTTCAGTGGTCCAGAACATTCGACCTCGGACCTTCAGGTGACCTTCCTCCAAGGCAGACTTTGGGACAGGCAGCAGCGAAAAGTGGCTGAGCAGAGGCTGATAGCTAAGTTCAGTACCCATAGGGAGAGCCTCTACCGGGACCTTGGGTTCATGTCACATTACAGGTGACCACCATTGCACTATACATACACACAGACACTCCTACACACACACACAGGCCCTCCTATACACAGATACACACGCACACATACTTCCACACTCCCTCACAGACCTAAGACATTCTCCACTCACTACACACACACACACACACACATATACTTTCTCACACTCACAACCCCCAACCCAGACAGTCTCACACGGACAGACAAAGACCCACATGTACACATATATTGTGTGGGGTGAATCTGTACTTGCAGAGTTACATTGTATTTTGCTCAAAAACTGCATGAATTCATGTAAAACTCTGTTATCTCACTTTTTAGATTAGAATCAATCTAAACATCATGGCATAGACAGAGAACACAGGGGGCTAACACCTTCAACATATTGTCTAGCTATCACCATTGTTACAGCTAACCTGAAAATGCAACTTTTATATATAAAAATAGAAGTGAAACTATCATGGTATTCAAACAGATGAAAGACTCAACAGACAATCAAGGAATTTTTCAATGTATAATTTCAGTTACATCACACTGTAGATTTTTGCTATAAGTACATTGAGATAAGTACATAAATTGGAAAGTTTGGAGGGATATAGGCAAGGTACAAGCAGGTGGGACTAGTTTAGTTTGGGGTTATCTACGGCATGGACTGGTTGGACCAAAGGGTTTGATTCTGTGCTAATTAAGGCTATGAGTCCATGTGGTCTTCAGGTGAAAAGGACAATTTGCCCAATAGGTTAGAGATCACAAAACACAGCTCGAAGTGAAATTGACAAACAGTTTATTGCAAGTGGTATCGCTGGAAGAGAAAACAGACCAGCTAACACAGAACTGACTGTCTGTACAGGTTGACCAGATTTCACTTCCCAGAGCTGAGGATGAGACCAGTTTTATAGTAATGCTGCACAATGACACTGATTAAGAAATGGGAAACTCCAATGAATCTGAAAATGGAGTAATCTAGTTACAATGATACTAACTGGAAAACAAATATCGGATGAATATGTCCTGTTCCTTCACATAATGCAACATCCTGACAGTATTGATGGTTCCATTGCTCTTCACAGGTAGATGTCAATGTCTCTTCTGAAGTGGCAAGGTGCTTCCACTGTCCTGTGCCTGGAGCATGTCCTTGCTGGTGCCTCTCTGTTTGACCTGTTCTCTGTGTGGCTTTGGTATTGCTGGGTTGTGAAACTGCTTTGAGGGCTTTGAGATATCTGTGGTGCTCTGTCATGTCCATGGGAGCTTAAAGCATATTCCCTTGTCTGCATGTTGTCTGTTTCGGATTGTGAGTTGCTCGGGAATTCTAGGGAATCTGGTACAGTTAGGCCAATTTTGCTTTTATGGGCCTATCATGGGTTAGCAAATCTTTTCCCACAGCTAGAAAACTGGATTAACACTATGAGAACACTATCCTCCTGACACACACAAAATAACAGTGTTTAATTTCTCACACTTTTATCACAATTCCTCTCCCTGGGGTCCGAATGCAATGTCACTACCTGCCTTCCCCTCCCTACCAGCTGAACTTCCGGGTCTCAGGAGATTAGGCTCACCACTCAGAAGGTGGTCTTAAAATACACCCTGGCTGTTCTATTTTGCCGTACCTGGAGACTGAATGAAGACTTCAGACTACATAAGTTTTTCAGTTAGGGTTGGGCGCGCTGATGCGGTAAGATGCATATTGGATCTATCGGGTGAGTACGTGGTTTTCTTTACTTTCTGCTGGATTGTGGGCCCAGTTTTCTCCACAGGTTGTTTCTGAGGCATTGTGATGTCGGCACAGTCATTTGTTTCGCCGAGTTGTCAATCTTTAGTTCTGATGGTCATGGTTGATTAGATTAGATTCCTTTACAGTGTGGAAACAGGCCCTTCGGCCCAACAAGTCCA
>NC_057729.1:6732313-6796646 GCF_004010195.1 Chiloscyllium plagiosum | reverse complement strand
CAGTCGCCTGAGGCGGGAATTGAACCCGGGTCTCAGGCGCTGTGAGGCAGCAGTGCTAACCACTGTGCCACTGTGCCGCCCACCTAATTGGTTGCAGAGGTTCTTGCCATCGGTTCTCTCGGTTCGGAAGAGCCCGTGTCTGAAAGCTCTTGTGCGGAATAGTATCCTTGTGCTGAGGTGTGTCCAGCTGTTTGGTTTTGGATTTCCTGGATGGCTTCCCCCTCTCCATTACCTTTTGTTCCAATTAAGCCTTTGTTTGGCTTCCCAGTTCTTGCTTTTCAGTTCGGCCTCGATGGTTCTTGTTTCGAAGCTGTTTATGGGGGATGCCTGTGTGTGGAAGCTTGTTGTTGGAAAGGGCTCCAGCTTCTCAGGTGAAATCCAAGCCAGCAGTTACACTGACTGTGGGCCCCTTAACTCTGCACCAAACCTGTGACTTTCAATGGACTCTTGCCATTCTTTTCTGAAGTTAATCAGCTTTCTGATGATTACAATATGTGTGAATGGGTTTTGATTGAGATTGAATGTCAAGGATCTCTGTAGGCCCCATACCATCTGCGCTCTGTAGGCCGAGGTGTAAAAGCTGTCTTGGGTTAGGTCTGCTGGTTTTGGGTAGTTATTCTTTTAGAGAGGAGAATTCCAGGCTGAACAATAGTCCCAGACAGCAGTCTCCATTCCCAAGCCCTGCTGGCTGTGTATTTCCCAGAGACTCATTCCCACTTTCATTTTTGGTTTAAAAAGTTTTGAAAGTGCAGGACTCTGCCCCAAATCCATCAACCTTACACATTAGCTCTTCAATGTCAGGCTAGCCTACAGTTCAAGCACTGGGCCAAGTTTCTAACTTCAAACTTTTGCATCTTAAATGAGAGCCAAACTGACAGTCCGTAATCTTGACAGATAACCTTCATGCCTTAGTTTTGAAAATTTCTATTAGTATTGATATTACATTATCCAAATTGCATTCATACAGGGTTATTTACTTGACCATCATAGATCATGGCTGCATGATGTTACATGTACAGAAGTATAAAGAAGACTAATGGGTCATCACCAGAAGAGAAGCTTTAGACTAGTGTGTCAATTCATCCTGTCCATGCCACTAAATTCTTAACTCAGCTTTCTGCCTTGCTTGAAAAGGGATGATTACTGTTATGAATGTGTGCCTAAAGATTGTGTTTCTATAGTGTGCGATTGATTTTTATTTTAAAAAGATGACTGTGTTGACATTTTCTTTGAATTGTATGAGATCCATCCAAAGACATAGCTAGCAATTTAAGATTTGTAAAAACATTTGTTGATGTGTTGCCCACGTTCCGTGTACCTCAATGCTTTTCAAATCTGATATTGAAATAAAAATGCTGCTATGTCCACTACAATTGAATTTAACACTTAACACCAGTTTAAATGTGGATCCCAAGATAAATCCAAATTTATGGAAAAAATATTTCATCACAGGAACCTGAGTCATATAAGCAATGAAATTTCAGTTTCTTTAATGCCTCTTTCCTTCTCTCTGTTAATAACTTTACCTTCTAACATGGAGAAAATGAGGACTGCAGATGCTGGAGAGTCAGAGTTGAAAAGTGTGGCACTGGAAAAGCACAGCAGGTCAGGCAGCAACCGAGGAGCAGGAGAGTTAATGTTTTGGGCATAAGCCCTTCATCAGGAATGTCTTGATGAAAGCCACATGCCCAAAATGTCAACTCTCCTGCTCCTCGGAGGCTGCCTGAATGACTGTACTTCTCTCGAGTCACACTTTTCGACACTTACCTTCTGACATGACTACTAAGGTCCCATGTATGGGTCAGCAGTGGCACTTTGACTTCTGAGCTGCAGGCTGTGGGTCTGAATCCAACTGTGTGGATATAAGCATTGAATCTAGGCTCACACTCCATTGCACTGAAAGTGTTGTGCTATCAGAGATGATGGCTCTGGTTTGAGATATTAAACTGATGTCCTGACTGCCATCTCAGGTAGACCTAATAGACCCCACAGCCCCAGTTCAAAGAAGATGTGGAAGATCTCATTTCCACTCTGGGCAAAATTCATTCCTTAAAACAGATTATCTGGTTGTTATCCTATATCCTGAAGAAGGGCTTATGCCCGAAACGTCGATTCTCCTTCTCCTTGGATGCTGCCTGACCTGCTGCGCTTTTCCAGCAACACATTTTTAAGCTCTGATCTCCAGCATCTGCAGTCCTCACTTTCTCCCATCCTATAGCGGGGGTCTTGCTGAGTGTCAATTAGCTGCTGTGCTTCCTAAATTATAGTGCTGATTACACTTCAAAACCAACACATTGGTTGCTAAGCACTTGGGGACTTTCTAGGATAATAAAAGACATTTATTAAATGCAAGTTCCTTCTTTACAATTTGATTAATGCTGAAAAACTGTCCTTTAATTTTTTTTCAGGCTTTACCCAGGGAGCTATGAAGGTTTTCACATTGAAATTCAAGTTAACCAATTAAGTCTACTAGATTCTGTTTTACCTGTGATTCTGCCTGTTTCACATCTTTTACAGTGGCTTAACATCATATAATTGATGTAACAGTCGCTGTGGTAAAGCAGCAATGTGAAAGGTCAAAACGCTGCAGAAAGAGAGACACTACTAAAGAACCTACTTCCAATGACCAGGCTCAGAAGTGAATGGTGCAGTGTCAGAGAAACAGATTGACCTGTGTGGACCTGCAGGACTCAGCTGCATGAATGTCAAGTAACAGTGCACTTCACAATGTCTCACTGCCAGGATGAATACCATTTCCCCAAGCTCTCTGATGTGGAAGGAGGTGAGGATCAAGAATATTAATTGCTTGGGAAATTTACCAAGTCAATGCTAAGTTGCGTGGATATGATATTTGGGAATAAAAGTTTATAATGTGGGCCATTAGAATATAACTCTAATGTATGGTTTAGCATTATGGATTAAAGGGTAGATAATATGCATAAAGCACTGATCTGAACATCAGGATAAATCAACTTGACTACTTCTCTTTCGATATATATATATATATATATATTTATATAAGGAAAAGCAATATTATTTTGTAATGGAGGATAGCTCTCAAGGAAAGGTCAGGGCAATGGTGCAACCCAGTATGTCTCTTATGATCAATATTTCTAAAGACATCACAATCATATTTGGAAAGAACAGCAAATTTCCAGCTTTGCAAATGAGAAGCAAACAGGAAATCTGACCACAATGCTTTAATTTATCAACAGTTCATAGTAAACAGTACTTTATACAACTTTAGTTAGGCCACACTTGGAATGTTGCATACAGTTCTGATCACTACGCTATCAGAATAAAGTGGATGCTTTGGAGAGGGTAAGAAAAGGTTTACCAAAGGTTGCCTGAAATGGGGGATTTTAGCTATGAAGACAGATTGAATAAAGAGGGTTTGTTTTCACTGGAAGGCAGAAGGTTGAGGCCAACCTGATAAACATATATAAGATTGTGCAGGGCATGGGTAGAGTGAAAAGGGTGGAAGGGTCAATTACTCGGGGGCACAGGTCTAAGATGTTGGGTCGGGGGGCATATTTAAAAGAAATGTTTGAGGCAGGGTTTTCAAATAAATGGTGGTGAGTGCCTGGAACGTGCTGTCAGAGGAGGTGATGGAAGCAGACACTATAGCAGCATTCAGGGAGCACTTGTATGAATACATGAATAGGAAGGGAATAGAGTGATACAGATCCTGTAAATGAGGAGAGTTTTAGTATGAAAGGGCAAAATGTGCAGGCATAGGCTTGGAGGGCTGAACAGCCTGTTCCTGTGCTATATTGTTCTTTGTTCTTTGAAATCCTCTCATGCATTTCAACTAATGTGTACAGAACATTTCAAGGTGCAAATGATATCCCAAATAAGCGTCACAAGGGAAGGGAGTGGAAAGGATGCCAGACAAATGCTGCGACCAATTCAGGATGAATATGCTCTGAAAGAGCGATGTGTTGAGAAGGCTCTTTCAAATAGTAAGGTTTGGAAGAGAATTTCAAAACCTGCTGTGCCACGATTGGTGGAGTTCAACAAAAAAACAGAGCCAATGAAGGGAAAGCTGCAGGCTGGAATGGTGCCATCAGATGAGGATGAGGATTTTGAAAGGGATGCATTAGATTATGGGAAGCCAATGAGGACAACGGTGACGGATCCTACTTGGGGCCAGATGGAATGAGAACAGTGGAGTTTTGAATTAGTTAGGGATCACCGTGTACAGCTAAGGAGGTCACAATTAAGATTGACCCATGGAGAAAAGAAATCTCATGAAAATATATGTGGGAATTTCAGGAGAACTGAGCATAATGCTGGAACAATTCACAGATTGGGCTGAATGTCTTTTGCTTTGGCAAAGCAGAAGTTGTGTCAAGTTTTTTCAGAGGATTTCTTTCCATGAGGGCCAGTGAGATTTCTCGCTGTATTTTAACAAATATGTCCCACCCCTTGGCATCCTTCACACCCATATTCTATCCCACCTTACCATTCATATAAAAACCCACCATTTAGCCAATGCCACTGAAAGAGAGGCTTCCCTTGAGCCCACTCGATCTTTAAGAGGCCACTATACACTCAGACGAGAGTTGGCGATCCAGTATTGCCTTCACTAGCAACATAATGACACAGCAACCATAAAGCTCTGCTGCCGACAACACATAGCCAGCATGCAACCCTATTCTCCCACTCTCGTCATTAATTAACCACCACGACATACTTTACCTGTCCTTAACTACATACTGTCTTAGCACACTTTCTGAGTCCCAGTGCTGTTTCCCAATGCTCAGCAGTCGCCTGCATGTTTTCATTGTCCAATGGGGGAATATCATATACAGGCAAGCAGTTAGACAATTCCAATCTTCATTTTTTTATTTACAGTCAGCAAAAAGTAACACACAGGAAATGAATACAGGGTGAAGTTTACCCCCACAATGCAAAGCAAATGCTGGCATTTTGACTTTGCCAGTCCATGATGGTCTTCTGTATAAAGCTCACATCTACTGAAACTGGGTGTCAATCAGGTCCTGTCTCATTCCAGCATCAGTTGCTATGGAGACCCATCATCCACAGGGAGAGATTCCTCTAACTGAATGTCCCCATCCTTCCCCTTGGATGACTGATCACATTCTCTCAACTCCTCAGCACCTATCATTAACTTCTGTATCAACGAGATGTGAATATTAATTCAGCCAACATCAATGGCATGGTACAGTTCACATTTGTCCATCTTTTGACACATAAGCAGGTGTATAGGTGAAGAAATTTTCACAAATGAAATGTAGCTGGTGAATGCAAACACTTGCTCCATGTATTTGCCCTTTCACTTTCATTTGGTTTGCAAAGCCAACAGTATGGGTTCAATTTCTGCACCAACTGAGGTTTCCATGAAGCACTCTCCTTTGTAACCTCTTCCCTCACCTGAGCTGTGGTGCCCTCTGGTTAAATCACCACCAGTCATCTCTCGAATGAGACAGCAGCCCTATAGTCTGGTAAGATTATACAATTTGGTCTTGATCATCACATTCAGCAGAAGTGGATCCCACATTTTCATCCATCAGTGTGACATTGACTCCACTCACCCTCATTGGTGTTTCTCAGTCACATTGTTGCACTATTAACTGAGAGTATGGGTCTATAGCTACTCCTTTAATGGCAATGGTACATGGATGTAACAATGCACATAACTGACTGCAATGGCTACACGCTGTACTGAAGCTATTTCACTGATGCACTTGCACAGAAAAAATGACTGAAGATGAGGTTGTTGGCTTTATATCAGAAAGTCACATGTCATGGTGTCACACAGTTGTCTAATTTGTAAAGGCCTATCTGATTGGGATAATGTGCAATAACATACCATACCATATTTGTGGATGTCAGAGGTGGCAAGGTGGCTCAGTGGTTAGCACTGCTGCCTCACAGCACCAGGAACCCGGGTTTGATTCCAGCCTTGCGCTACTGTCTGTGTGGAGTTTGCACATTCTCCCCGTGTCTGCGTGGGTTTCTTCCACAATCCAAAGATGTGCAGTTTAAGTAAATTCGCCATGCTAAGTTGTCCATTTTGTACAGGGATGTATAGGTTAGGTGCATTAGTCAGGGGTAAATGCAGGGGAATGGATCTGAGTGGGTTATCCTTTGGAGGGTCGGTATGGACTTGTTGGGCCAAATGGCCTGTTTCCACACGCAGGGAATCTATGTTTTTCCTTTTCTGATAAACATACAATAATTCACATAGGTATATTGAATCTAGACAATAAGCATAAGGTAATTATTTTGAATTGAGATGTAACCCAGGATTCATGCTGACGAAAATATAGAATAAACAGTTTATTTTAGTGCCACATGAATCTAAAGCCAATTAATTTTGGCCTCTACTCTTCCAGTCTCAGAGTGATACCTGTGACCACAAAATACATTTGCACCAACAATGGCTGGTGCACCACCAGTTATGATAAAAATAAGTTCCTTTGGTTAGAATGTTTTTCTCAAGCATGTATCTTATGAATTCATCGTGACATGCTGAACTTCTGTTCACTTTTTAAGGGGCAAAGAGTGAGAAGATCCTTCTAGTCATTCTATCTTTAAAAATCATGCAGGCAAAAGCAATCAGCTGGGCTGTGTCGATTATGTTGATGGATTCATCGAACTGAAGAGAGAAGCATTCACAATATTTAAGGTCCTGCTGTAGTTGCTGAAAGATTACTTCAGTGAAAGATTTCAATCATATTGCTAGTGGAAGCACCACATGACATGCATGGGATTATTATTATTATCTCTTTGTTCTTAAACTCTTTGAATAAAGAGTATTGCTTCTTGAATCAGCTTGCTATCTGTAATGATTTCTTGTGTTTTGCCAGGAGATGTCAAATGAGGAAAGATGTTTCAGTTTAGGTCTCTACTTTTATTGTTGGTTTGGAAACAACAAAAACAAAGGTTGAGCTTTCAAAATAGCCTTCGGCTCATCAAGTTTCTTCACTGAGAGTATGTTATTCAGGGGAAAATTAATCCTTAATTTCCCGTGCACCATTGTGTGGTGTTGTTCCAAATCCTCCTTTTTACATTTCAATATAAAGCAAATGCTCTTTTACAGTCATGAACAGAAATGTATTTTCACATTCCATGTGGAAGTTGTACAGTTTTGTTCAGCTGCTTTGTACAATGACAACATTTTTTTTCAAGCAGCGATTTACTGCTTTAAAAAATACAAAATACAGAAACCTCTTAAAGTGCAATTTCAGAAGGACTGGTAAGAATTTGCTGTCAAGATGATCTTGCTTTCAGGAAATTTTATAAAATGGACAACAACCTGCTGCCCATTTTACCCATCTCTCAATGGTAAGATTATCTCTGGTATGAAAACAAAATAATAATCCTCTGATTTTAGTCTGGAAGTTGTCTATGCTGTAGGATGGAGGATGGCTCTTGAGGTAAGTTTTATTTTGGTTGGAGATAGTTTCCTTAAAGTCTTGCAATTTTTAAACTGAAAGTTTTCTTTAGATTTAGCTTCAGCCAAGCAGCCTGGAGACCTGATGGACAAAAACTCTACTTCACAAAGCCACTGCTGAGGAGATTAGGTAGGTATAAGGTAGAGAGGATATTCAGGAAAATGGGGAGGAGATCATGATCATGACAGGGATTCCAATTTGTAATAGTAATAGAGGTGGAATAGAGGACCCGGATTCTGATGATCAACTGGAATAGTCAATGGTCTGGGAAAACAGATAATTTTTTGAGCTGGAATCTGACGTAGCCAGGGGCTTCGTTGGTATTTGGGGAAGCAAGTATTAATCAAAGGGTCTGATAGTTGGTGGGTATGGACAGATTTCAGGTTGAGTATAAGTATTGGAGTGTTGGTTACTGGGTAACTCGTTAGCCATGAAGAAAAGATCCTTGATCTTCTTTGCCCTTGAGCAGTGCTGTAAAGACATAGATTGAACTCTCCTGTTTCCCTGCTAGTTTCACATGATGCATAAAACCAAGCTGATATTAGTTATAAGTAGTACGAGTTATAACATGAAGGCCGGCAGTCTTGTGATGAGGTTGAAGTGATCAGTTCGGTTCCCATAGCCACATAAGTCACTAGCCTGCTAAATTGTCTCCAAAGTTAAAAGTGCGTGTGTTCCTCTCTCAGATTTTTTTGCAAATTGATTTTTAACCTATTTCCACCCATTTTTGAATACACGATTCTAGCAAAGAATGAAAATCTAAGTGAACCGCCTGGCTAACTGGTTGCTGCATATTTATTAAGAATGTGTTTGCATGTTTGTTTACGTCTGTAATTAAGCTCCAGAAACAGATTGCCTTCAGGGAGTCAACCTAGTTCTCTCATGGTAAAAAGGATCAACTATAAATGGCACTTCCAGTTAAGATTAAAAAAAAACTAATGAAATATCATTGACTTGAAACATTTTTCCTCTCTTTCCACAGATGAATTTTCTATTATTACTTAAATCAAATCCCCTTTGACTCAATCAACTGGCCCACAAATGGACCTGGCCAACTTTTTGCAATGTGACAGCCACAAGCCACATGTTAATTGCATTCATTAACTTATAAGACAATAAGCAGAAATGGTGATTAATTTACCAACATAATGAAATGCCCATAAATCTCCCAGCGGGCAACCAAAGTCATTTCCTGCAATTTTATTGAAAAAAAATAGTAAATTGAATTGCTGATTGATCTTTTAAATCCGTTAATCAGGCGGCTGCCAGGTCACTGTGAGGTCACCATTGCCAGGACTTCACAGACTGAGATTCAGCAGCAATAAATGCAGTGTTTATTCTGGAAACCCATGACCACCATTCATTTTGATGAAGGAGGAGCTGCAATAATTAAATTCCTGGCAATTGAGTGCCACAATAGACTACAAATTTACAGTATGCTTTTCTGTTCATAGCGCATGAGCATTTCTGGCTGGGCCAGCAGGTTTTGACCATCACTCATTTTCCTTGAGAAGTTGGTGATAAACTGTCTGCTTAAACCTCTGCAGTCCATGTGTAGCAGCACACCCACAGTGTGGTTTATCAGACAGTTCCAGATTTCTGATCCAGTAGCACTGAAAGAATGGTAAATATATTTTAAGTTAGGCATGGTGATAAGCAATGGAAGATGTCACTGATGCCATAATTCCATCTTTCATTTGCACGAGTCAGTGCTAAGGTCTAAGTATGCTATTACAATTATTATCCAGGCCATGTTTCTGATTGTGGGATAGTCTGTCCTCTACAGCCCAGCAAGTGTGGCTTCTCATTGTACGTGCAACCTCTAGATGTTTTACTGCGGATTAAATCTCCACTTTAAACTTAAACCTGTTCAAGCGAAGAGAGTAGAAATAAATATTTTTCAGACATGTGCACAGCTGTCATCACTACAATTTCCCATTTATCAATTGTCGACTCTGCCTTTCATTCCTACAAAGACTTCATTGTATGATTCCCCTACCTCACAACCTTCATGTCAACTCTCTAACATTGATCCTTGTATTCAACTCCCCAACCTCAGACGTTAGGTCTTTCTACCTCAGACCTTTCTACCTCAACTCTATTCTCATGACCATAGCTTTCTTTCCTGCCATCTCTTCAGGTGTAAGCCTACAACCTAGTCTTAAGTCCTCATGTACTTATGGCTTGGTTATTCATCTTTTTATGAATGTTCTTCTGATTGACAAATGTGACACCATATACCCACACAAATTATTCAATTTGTCATTTTGAGTATGACAGTAAGATAACTGCATTTGCATTTGAAAGTTCCCTTCAATAGAACACAAGATTCTTGTTCATAACCTGAAGAAATAAGAAGGGCAGTAGAGTATTTGGCCCCTCAAATCCACTCCACCATTCAGTAGGATCGTGGCTGATCCAATATTCCCCACTTCCACTTTCCTGTGTTTTGCCCATAACCTTTGATTCCCCGACGGAGCAAGAATCTACCTATCTCAGTCTTAAACATACACAATAACTCTGCCTCCATAACTCTCTGTGGTAAGGAGTTCCAAAGACTCTCAACCTGCTGAGAGGAAAAAAAATTCCTCCTTAGTTCAGCCGTAAATTGCCATCCTTCAATTCTGAGACTATGCCCTCTGGTCCTAGAGTCTCCCAGGAGGAGTGACATCCTCTCAGTAATTACCATCAAACCCCTTAAGAATCCTACATGCTACATTATCTTGTAGAGTACACCCTTCAAAAATATTATAGGTATGTAATTTGTAAAAAGTCTTGCGATGTTAATGAGTATTCCTACTACAATGGAGCTTGGTGGTTGTCTTTCACCTCACTTGCTCAGCTTCAAAGGGGAGATTTTGATCGAGTGGGTAAAGAGGAACCATTTCCACTGACAGGATGATTGGAAGCCAGAGAATGCAACTTGTAGGAAATTGGGAATAAGAACCAGAAGAGCAATGAGGAGAAATTATTTGATGCAATGAGTTGTTGTGATCTGGAATACTCATGTTGAGTGGGTGCTTGAAGCAAATTAAAATATAACTTTCAAAAGGGAATGGAATTTCTATTCAAAATGAAGGATTTGCAGGGTTATAGGAAAAGAGCAGAGGAAAGGCACTAATTGAGTCATTTTTCATCGAGACGGTTCAAGTAAAATGGGCCAAATGAACTCCTTGTGGGCTATACAATTATATAATTCTATTATAATGTGTCTAAAAGCAACACTGAGACACATGAAGTCACTGTATAAGAAGTCTGTACAATTTCTATGTATGCTAGTGCAAATTTCTTTTGGAAATGATATAACTGTTGTTGAAATAACAGTTTGGGAGCAAACAGATACAGAATCCAACAGAGATTGCAATCTTTCCTTATATGATGTAAGTTTATAATTTTTTATTGTTTGGGTACTTAATTCTATAGCAGAGTTAAAATGGATTTTTGGCTTATGTTCTGTGAGGGTGACTTTTTTTTTAAAGCAAAGTCAGAAAGTAATTTTTTTGAACATGCAATTCAAAACAGCCTTCCCCAAAAAAAGTGACTGAAGGTTAAAGTTTAAATCAAGTTTGGATTATCAAAATTAACTTGGTAGATAATTGCTTAAGTATTGGCTTAGAGGAACTCCTATGACGTACAGAGACAATTGGCTTGGACCCACAAGTAGATTAAATTCAGAAGAATGGTGTCATCCCCCTGAAAGAGTTGTTTGATTGTGGCAGTCTGCAGGGCATCAGAGTTCAAAACAGGTCCATGGGTTGCTTTAACAGCTGTTTTTCTTTTTTCTTGGAAGTCACAGAGGAAGTTAGTCAATGGCTGTAAGTCTCAGGGAGAGACAGTAACTGAGAGAATCAGGTGAATGTGCAGGAAGTCTTCAAAATGAAATGCTAACAACACTGAATCTTAGAATCTCAGAATTAGCTTTATTGTCACACGCACTCAAATGAGTACAGTGAAAAGTTTACATGTCGCCATTTACGGCGCCATCTTAGGTACAAAGATACCTCGACACAGATTCTTAAATACAAATTTTAAGCAAAAAATACTATAAAATAAAGAAGTTAAAAAGTCCAGCAATTTAGATCATTGGAATAAAATAGAAAAATAAAGAAAGAAGTTTTGATTGGATTTTATTTATTTTTGTCACAAGTACCTAAGTTCAATGAAAAGTTTTGTTTTGCTTGCAGTACTGGCAGATCATACCATATAAAGATCACCAGGTGATTGAACAGAGCGAGAAATACAAAGTTACAACTGCAAAGAAGGCTCACAAAAGCAACATCAACATTAGATTTGAAATTTGAAAGGTCCATTCAGAGCTGAATGGAAGTTCCAACGCAGTCCATGCTAGCACTTGGTCTTAGTCTTTAGTCCATGCCAGGGCTTGGCTCCAGACTGTGCTGAGTTTCACCTCCAGGCTCTCAAGGCTGGGAGAATGCTCTGGAATCATCTTGAGGCCAGATATCCACACTGAGGTCACACCAAGCCACTGTGAGACCATCACACTGGATTGCCGAGAGATGAATAAGAAATTTTAAAGTGAAGATAGAAGAACTACTTCACTGGTGTTGATGGTGAAGGATAGTGTTGGGAAAAAGAATAGAGTTGAGTCTTTACTGACTCATAAGTATTGATAGCACAGAAGGAGACCACCCAGCCCATCACTTCTGCTCCTGGTCATAAAGTTCTGACAACATTGATCCAATTTGCCAGCTTTTGACCTAAAGCCCTGAAGGCTATGATAAGTCAAATGAATATCTAAATACTGCCTAAATGTTATGAGTTTCTGACTCATTTCCTGAAGCAAACAAATTATCCTCAATTTCCTTCTTAGCTTCTCACTTTTTCTCTTAAACCTATGGCCCATTGTTTTTCACCACTTGATTGATGTAAAAACATTTTCCTATCCGCCCTATCTGTGTCCGTTATAATCTTAAACATCTCTATCAGATCCTTTCTCAGCAATCTCTGCTCCAAGGAAAATGGCCATCGTCTTTCTAATTATTCCTCACAGCTCTGCCCATCCAGTCCAGGCAGCGTTCTAGTAAATAACAACAGAAATTGTTGGAGGAACTCAGCAGGTCTGGCAGCATCTGTGGAAAGAGAAACAGAGTTTTGTTGACTTTTATATGACACTTCTTCAGACTGAAAATGGTGCGTCTTATATGGTCACAGTGGTGGAAGAAAGGGAACTGATGGTGAGGGTGCCAAGAGGATTTTTCATTTCTTTGCAGGGGGTAGAGATGATTAATACATCAATTGCAAGGACAACTAGTTACTGTTCAAAGGCAAAGTTTGCAGTGGCTGGTGAGGGGTAAAAAAACTGGCATCACGTATTTTACGGGATAAACAAGATACATCATTTATTCTTGTCACAGTTTGAAGGCTTGTGCCAGCTGCTCAGCTGCTCAAGACCCAATTGGCTAGTTGTTGTCAGGTTTTGTCATTTACAACTGATCATAACTCTGCCCACCACTCAGCATCCTGTTACCGGGACTCTCACTTTTTACACATGCCTCCCAGTACTGGCCCATTTACAGACAGCCTCCCCTACTGTTTCAATAAATAAATGTGACTGACAATGAGGTTCAGTAACTAGACTTTTAAAAATGCTGCAATTCCTTCACCTTTGCTTGGTTTGAAAATAGTCCATCTTCCCATCTTACCACAGTTAAAAATACAGCAAAACATAAAGATGTCATCTCTACAATCATGCTTATCAAACACATGGAATGCTAGGCTTTTTTCAGGGCCCTCGTAACCTTCCAAACACGTGTTTTGAAAAGATTCAAAGGGATTCTGTCCACATCGGGGGGACACATGACCTTTTGTCCCGTACAAAGCTGACTGGGGTAAAGAGTAACCAATCTCTGATCACTGCAGGTTATGAACACATATATACTGTAAAGGGCTACAGGAAATGTATACTTTTCCTTTTCACCATACTAGGGACCCAGACTTTGGCCAACATTTTGGAAGTTACATCTTTTCTCTTGGGCATCTTCTGGTATGAATAGAGCCAAAAAGGAATCAGTTGGACAGCATGAGATGAATCATTTAACCTATTAATCTCCTGAGTGAGCTAAAGCTTCTTTGGAGTGTATTATAAAATGAGGACGTAATTGATTTGAGAGAAAGTTTTGACTTTTTTTAATGTGTCCTGTCAGTGTGCAATTCATACTCTTGTGATTAAGAAACATACATAACTAAAGTTTGTTCAAGAATTTTATAATTTTATATCTTCTCCAGCATCCTTATTTATTCCATGCAAGTGTGAATGCTTAAAACATTTGAAGTATTGTTGGTTGGAGTCTCCGTAAAACTGAAGCAATCAAAGTTTGGGCATTTCAGGAATTGTTTCCTTTAAACATAGAATCCTTATCACATGGAAGCAGGCCATTCAGCCCATCAAATTCACCCCCCCCACCCCCAAAGAGCATCCCACCCCTCACCCTATCCCTTTAATCCTGCATTTCCGATGGCTAATCCACCTAGCCTGCACATGCCTGGACACTATGGGCAATTTAGCATGGCCAATTCACTTAACCTGCAAATATTTGAACTATTGGAGGAAACCAGAGCACCCAAAGAAACCCCACACAGATGCAGGTAGAATATGAAAACTCTGCACAGTCACCAAAAGCTGGGATCGAATCCGGGTCTCTGGCACTGTGAGGCAACAGTGCTAACCACTGAGTCATCGAGCCACCCAATCAGTGTGAATTTTAAACTGGGAAAAAAATTCTAAAACGTGTTGCAACATGGAGTCATTTGCAGTTACCTTTACAAAGATGAGTGTCGGTAAAGGTGAAAATCCTCAGCACTAAGTATTCCACATGAACTCAGATGTCACCATCCAGATATACTTTTAATATTCCATTGTAACTATTTGTCTTATCAGGCAATATTGCAGCTAAACCGAGTGTTAAAGCACTGAAGATAATTGTCACAGCACCCTTGACCAAATTAGCCAAACGCTAGCACAGAAGGTTATCTTATTAGTTACATTGTCTTTGACTAAATTAACAAGAACATATAATAGAACCTATGAAACTGGAGAATCTTCCTAATTGGAATCATACGCTCTGTAAGGCTGGTGTGATCAATTTTGGCCATTTCATTAACTTTAAAGTAGGGAGATATTTCTAAAACATTTATTAGTGCAGTTGTTCAGTTGGCCACAGAAGATTTGAAATAAATATATTGTGTTTGTGAAAATATGGTGAAGATCTGGACAAAAGCAGGCATAGGAAGGTGTAATGTATCCTAGGGAATCACAAATCTGTGAACAATTGATATAAAACAGAATTGGATAAAGTATGCATTCACCTCAACATGGACTGAATTCAGCAAGACAATCTAAGAAATGTAGAATAGGACCTCGGGCTTAAATTGATTAAAAGATCATTTCACCACTGAGATCAGCATTGCCCATAATACTTTGTTCAATATTTGGCTAGGGATTAATTCATCCACACTGTGAGAGACGATTTTGGTACAAACAACTGAGATGTGCATGACCCCAAAGTCTAAGGGGAATAGAGCCATAGGGGTAGGGTAAAACATGCTTCTCTATAATAAAGGACGAGACATCTGCTGCTACGGATTGATAAGACCACTCACGTTGACAGAGTAGAAAAACAAGTCCTTGATTGATAAGACCACTAACTCTAACAGAGAAGAATAAGTCCTTGACTGATAAGACTACAGGGTAGAAAAACAACTTGGGAGACATCTGCTGCAGACTTTGTGATAAGGGTGCAGAATGGAAAAATACTGACGGTTTAGAATGTGAACCTCGTGACTCTTTAGAGCCAAAGAGGGGAGGGACTTGTGCTGTATTTAATGAGAAACTTTGTTAGCCTCGGGGAGCCTTTTTCTCGGAAGGGTGCCCAACTCTGCAGACTTGCTAATAAAACTTTGTTTTCCTGAATTTGTCTAGAGCGATTATTGAGAAGCGATTTTCGTTTCTAACACACACTAAACACTTTAATTGCTCTAGGTTATGTCACTTCCCTGAAGACTGGAGGAGGAACAGCTCAAGTTAATTCCAGGCATTTTGTCTCTTAACAAGAAACATTTCCTAATCATATCCATTTTTTTTTGAAGGAGGAATTTAGGGCTGAATGTCAAAATGGGAGGCTGCTTAATAATCTCTGCCAGCAAAGTTGCATTTTGATGGATTCCTTGATGCAAAGACTCAGAGTTGAATTTTACCAGAATTTGGTGGAGGTCGATTCATGGAGGGTTTCTCCCCGTGAGCACAACCAAGTATTCTCATTGTAATCTCTGTATTCATTAGCTATGCACCACCTCCTTATTGGGCTCCATTCAACAGTGGCCAAAGTACTCACCACCACCAGGACTTCCTGGGATATTTAAGAATCAGGTGGGCACTAGGTCAAGTGCTGTCAGTCCAGAGCTACCCTGTCAATATTGTTCTTAGTCTTCCAGATGCATGAGTTCCTCATTCACTCTGTAACAGCCTGAAGTGTAGCAGCCATGGATGCTTTCTTTGGCATGCAAGCTCCTGTGAGCAATATCACAAATAAAGCTCTAATGTGATCATTCAGCAGTCCCATTAATATCAAAAACTGGGGTATAGACGTCCCTGACAAGGAGACCAGGGTGATGACTCAACATGGAAATTGCATATGTTGGCCCTGATTCAGCTGTCAAGTCTTTCACAGCATGCACAGTGGCAGATTGTAATGTGACAGCAATAATGAGGACCTCTCCCTCTACTCATAGTACTCAAGAAAAATGGCATTGCATAATGGTTTGGATGTTTTATTATCGAAAGTGTGAAGTGAACCTTGTTCAGACTATGGGACCTTGGAAGACGATTGCTATTTTTGTAAAACATTTCTTGTGCCTCATAGCCATTAGCCAGATTGATTTGCATTATTGAATGATGTGGTCACGACTGCTTGGAGCCAAGATGTCTCACTGACATTGTAGATCATTGCATACAGCCCACATGCAGCACTTTGTGACAACAGGTCACTCTCCCCTGTACTGTGTACTTAATGCTATTACAGTTTGAAGGGCCTCAGACAGAGCAAAAATGGACCTTCCTTTCTTCACCTACTAGGTGCCATTTTCATTTTGATTATGCTCTTGTTATTTGGATGAGGATGGAAGGCAACAGCAGTCATGTTGCACGAATGAGTCATAGACTTATTCTTTCAGTCTAGGTGACCCTACTAAATCATTATATTCCCCTCTTGATGAATGTCTCTGACAATTCCAGCATCTAAGAGACACTTGGTAGATTAGGATTGTTTTCATTGTGTAGAAAAGGCTGAGGGTGATCTTGACTGAGGTGTAGAAAATTACGAGGGACATAGATAAGGCAGATAGGAAGAAAACCTTTCTCCTTGGTAGAGAGGGTCAATAAGTACAGTAAAGTGTAGGAGGTTTGGAGAGGAATTAAAGAAGTTTGTTCACTCAGAGGGTTGGGGGAGGAGCGGTGATATCTGGAGCTCACTGTTTAAAGTGTGGTGTAGGGGGAACGTTCACAACATGTAAGAAGTATTTCAATGAATACTTGAAACATCATAGCATATAAGGCTACGGGCCAAATTCTAGAAAGTGGGATTAGAGTAGATTGGTGCTTGACAACCGGCATTGCCATAACAAGCTGGTGAGTTTCTTTCCATGTTGTAAAAGACTATGATTCTATGACCAAAGACTACTCCCCTTGAGTTTAAGATATGAAGCACATGCAGTGTGTGATTTGTGCAGTTTGCTGGTGTTGTAGATATAATATTGAGGTAGCACAATGTTGTACAGCAACATGTCTGACTCCATTGTCTGTTGAGTGTCAGCAATCATGAAAGGTTGCCTGCCGTTCTGTCTGCACTGAAACACAAGGCAAGACTGAAGTACTATGAACCTTTAAACTCAGAATGAGGCAGCAAAGTGCAAACAGGCAACGCAGAGATGGGTGTGGGCATCCAAATAGGCGGGAAGTGAGAGATCGTTAAGAGACGCCGGAGATGCAGCGTTGCCCAATTCATGAGTCAGGTCTGTATCACTATGTGAAAAGTGTCCCAGGAGTAGCATGCCAAAGAAAGCTCCTGGTGCATTCCATAATCTAGCAATGAATTGGAGAACTGCTTATAAATGCGTGCTGGAGATGCACCTGAATGACATGAAGATGGTAATGTGTGTTCAATGCTAAACTCTGCACAATGGGGTATGGATAGCCGCTGACCATGAGCGTGCCCTGACAAGATGATAACGGCTGTATGAGGTGTAGCTGAGAGTCACAAGTGGGGAGCTGGAATTGCCTATATCAGTTCTAATTTTTGTTTCAGAAATTGCTGCCATCTAGTTTCTCTCTGGCATGTGGGAGAATAGCAAACTGCACGTCACTGAGGCAAGATGAGTTACTAATGGATGCAAATAGGACACTTTGCCACTCACAAGCAAGATTCTCAGCTCACCATTCAAAACCTGACTGCAGAAATGGGCTTTCTCTTCTTAACTTTGAGAATCACATTTCTGCTGATCTTGGCAGATTTTCCCAGTCAATTTGTATTGTTCAGAGGCTGGAAGATTCTGCCATCGCACTTCTGACTCCTGCTGGTCGGAAATTATTGATTTTTAAAAATTATTTCATGAGATGTGGGTATCATTCGTAAAACCTGGTTTTTCACCGTTAAAGTCTGGTTTATAATTGGTTAATCAATAAATTACTGACTATTGTCTGCCCCAAAGTGCACTTGAACTGAATAACTTGTCAGAAGGCAGTTAAAATTCAATCATATTGCTGTGGATCTATCGATCAGATCAGGTAAAGGCAGTAAATTTCCTTCCCTGAAGAGTAGTATTGAACCTGATGTTTTATTTTTAATTCATCCATACTTGTAGGCGTCATTGGCAGGGTCAGCATTGATTGCCCATCCCTAATTGCCCAGAGGGCAGTTAAGTGTCAATGACGTTGCTGTGAGTCTGGAGCCACATGTAGGCCCAACCAGGTGAGGATGGCAGAATTCCTTCCCTAAAAGACATTAGTGAACCAGATGGGCTTTTCCTGACAATCGACGATGGTTTGATGGCCACCATTAGACTCTTATTTCCAGATGATTATTGAATTCAAACTCCACCATCTGCCATGGTGAGATTCGAACTTAGATCCTGAGGACATTACCTGGGTCTCATGATTAACAGCCTAGCAATTGTACTTTTAGCCCATCACCTTCCCGTTTTAGCAATAATTATTGATATAGTCAGCCTGGTCACCATCACAGACTGACTTCTTGATTCCTGATTTTATTACTGTATTTTACATTCCACCATTTCCATGGCAGGTTCTGAACTCATTTCCGCAAAGCATTTCTCTGGGATTCATATTACTCACTCACTCTGCCACCATCTCGCTATTTACTGCCGATATCTCTACAAGTAAGTGGCTTCCCATACCATGTCAGAAGGCAGTTAGAGTTAACCACATTGCTGTGACCCTTAATTCACATGTAAGCCAGCAAAGATAATGACGTCCGATTTCCTTCCCTTGAAGACATGAGCGAAACAGATGGATATCTACATTCTGTTACTGACACAGCTTTACTTTCAATTCTAGATTTACTGAATAAACATTCTGCAGATGCCATGGTAAGATTTGAATCGATTTCTCCATTTGAGTCAGTCCAGGCCACTGTTGATTGAGGTAGAAGGAATTCACTTAGCAAATGAGGGGAGTACCATTAAGAACACTCAGACATCTCATTAGCTTGGCTTTCCGAGAAGTTTGTGGTGAATATGGAGCCAGGGCTTCCAGGGACAAAGAGTATTCATGGAATGAAGTTAATCATCAAGATCATGTAACTTGGTCCAGCAAGTATAGTTTAATGTAAAGAGAGAAAAGAAAATTTTGTATTTCCTCATTTACCAGTGATCTATTGATCCAGAAACATTGGTGCCATTGAGAGACTATTTTGATCAGATTGTGAATGAGGATTTGACTAAGATATGGACACGAGTCATATTATTATCAAAGCCACAGTGGAAACAAGGAATTTACTCTGACTATTTTTGTTGTGGTTTGTCTCTCTAACATCCTTCACATTAACATTTTGTTGACAACTTTCAGTTTCTTGGCACACTCTGTGAAGCTGCATATGAAAGCTGGAAAAAAAAGTTTGCTAATTTCACCAAAAATGTTAATTTCCTAAAAGCTCATATATTGCATGCTGACTTGGCTTCTCAATGTGTCCTACAGCAGCTCAGCAAAGAAGCTGATCCATTGTACAAACTGGACATCATGAATCTGAATCCTGAAGATGTGTGAAGAAGTGCTTCTATTGTTGCCAGGAGAATGGGAAGATAAATTGTTACAGGTTGGTCTGAGCAATGATATCAATTGGTGATGAGGAATTGACATGTCAGTTGGTTGATCTACACTGACCATTATTCCCCAGAAGAGAATGGGATTCTCTGTCAATCTCCTAGTATTATGCTGGCTCCACCAAAAGGAAAGGGCTTATGCAGATGCAGTGAAGTGTGCAGTTGTCCCCTAATGAGACTGAAAAGTATGAATGATATGATTGCCATTGATTTCTGAGCTACTGTTCCATAATATCCTTGGATCGATAGATTTTAATTAGATTAGATTCCCTGCAGTGTGGAAACAGGTCCTTCGGCCCTACAAGTCCACACCGACCCTCCAAAGAGTAACCCACCCAGACTCATTTCCCTACATTTACCCCTGACGAATGCACCTAACACTATGGGCAATTTAGCATGGCTAATTCACCTGACCTGCACATCTTTTGGATTGTAGGAGGAAACCGGAGCACCCAGAGGAAGCCCATGCTGACATGGGGAGAATATGCAAACTCCACACAGACAGTCGCCTAGGATGAGTATTGAACCCAGATCTTTGGCTCTGTGAGGCAGCAGTGCTAACCACTGAGCCACCACGTCACCCTCTTGAGATAAAACTCAAGAAACCAAGCATTTTTAAAAATATCTTAAGGAAAAATATAGTTTGGATATAGAAAAATCTAAGAGAATTCTAATTCTGCATTAGGGACATTTGACACTCCAACACATCAGGATATAATTCTATCCTGGTTAGAGACCCATATTCTGGCAGTTGTGATTGTATGACTCAGATTGTATAAGAAGGTAATGAAGGCAGAAGGCAAGGATTTCTCATAAATGCTAAACCTGATTAATAGTGTGATTTTGACTGTGAGATCTGAGACTCCAAAGTACTTTGATGTATTCACCTTGAGAAAGAGTGAACTCCAGAGACATATTTCAAAGCATTCAAAGGTTTCTCAGGCAGTTTGTTTGAAACTAATGTTCTGTATTTTTTCTTGTGTGTCAAACAAATAGAAATCCTATTATTATCTTGTGTCTTTGATAGCTCTTCAAATATCGCAGAAGCCATTGTTCTGCAATTGATAATGTAATCTTTGTATTTAGACAGACTTAATCCTGAAATTAGAGACAGGCCCTTTCCCAAACTTCATGGAATTCCAAAGAGTGATTTTTTTAATATTCAGGAGTTCCAATCTTTTTAACAATTCAGAAAATGAATTAACTTCATTTTGTAAACTAATGAATGGCAGTGAAGGTGGTTTGTGATTGTAAAAGTCAAGCTACCTGCATTCCTACAATAATGCAAAAGAAGATCTTTTTTGAACTGCCACATGTTTCAATGGGTTCCATGTGAGAAGATTGCACATGATTGACTTTTAGCAATCAGAGGCTTTATTTAGCACTTCACACAGCCTGGTCACACTTCTGGCAGAGATGCATTGTTCTGCAGAATGTTGTACCACCAAGAGTGGCTTCAAATCTATTCAGCAACCAACAAAGTTTGAGCAGTGAAAGGTGCGCAAGCCCAGAATGTAATGGGGAACTAAAACAAAACTGCTAATGTTGCATTATTATTTTAAAAAGGCAGAAAGGGTAAACTAAAATCACTGGTGGGAAAATGGTTGAAAAAAGTTCTGAGCAATGGCATAAATTATCAGTTAGGAAAGCCTGGATTAATTCAGGACAGTCAACATAAATTTGTTAAGGAAAATTTGTCTCAGGCTAAGTTAGAGTCAGAGTAATAGAGATGTACAACATGGAAACAAACCCTTCGGTCCAACTCGTCCATGCCAACCAGACATCCAAAATTAATCTAGTCCCATTCCCCAGCCTTTGTTCCATAGTTTTCTAAACCCTTCCTGTTCATATACCAATCCAGATGCCTTTTAAATGTTGTAATTGTACCAGCCTCCACCACCTCCTCTGGCAGTTCATTCCATACATGCACCACCCTCTGTGTGAAAATTTTGCCCTTAGGTCCCTTTTCCATCTTACCTGAATCCTATGCCCTCTAGTTTTGGAATTTTGGGGAAAAGACCTTGGCTACTTACCCTATCCATGACCCTCATGAGGTCAACCCTCAGTCTCCGACACGCCAGGGAGAACAGCCCCAGCCTATTCAGTCTCTCTCTACAGCTCTCCCCACAAAGATTGAATTTCCTGCAGAGGTACAAAAGGAAAGTCAATAAGGGTGCCATGCTTGGTGTAGTCTACTTGAATGTAATAAGGCCTTTGATGAGGTCCCACATAGCAAAGTGGTCAAGGAATTAAAAGTTCATGAGATTGAAGGGAAAGTGTCAAATTAGATTCAAAGTGATCTTAGCAGCTGGAAGCAAAGGATTATATTCAACATGTATTTCTATGATTAGAAAACTGTTTCCATTGTGGTTTCCCAGGGCACTGAATGTCTTGCTGTTTGCAGTATATATCAACGATCAATCTTAAATGTAAGAAGGATTACAAAGTTTGCAGATGATAATAATATTACCTGTGTAATGAACACTGTAGACTCAGGAATATTCTGATAAGCTGGTCACACAGCCAGAAACATTGCAAAAGGAATTCAATCCAGAGAATTGTTAGGCAATGTCTTTGGAGATGACAAACAAGACCAGGAAATACATAATACAGTAAATGGTGAGATTCTTAAAAATCTATTGGATTGCTTTATTTTGTGCTTTGAGCTAATACTGGCACACACACATTGAGATTCAGCTTGGAGTATATTGGGTTGTGGCTCTGTACAAATACATTGCCCCTGAGGCTGCTTGCTACTTATTTTGAAGTAAAATTCTCAACATCTTATCTACCATAACACATTTTTATTTCTGCACATTCTAGGTCATCAAATGCAACTCTCTACTGCAGCTTCACAGACCTCTCTCATTACATCCTAGACCGGTGCCTTCTCTCTTACTGCTCTCCAAGTCATGTAACCAGTTATATCATCATAATTTACATCAATCTCATTATACCGCAGGGACCTTATAGTGCATGTCTACAGATCCTTGAAATTGGAGGACAGGTAGATAAAATAGTTAAAAAAGTATGCTTTATCTGGTGAGGCTGACACTATAAAATCTGACAGAACCATAGAATCCCTATAGTGCAAAAAGAGGCTACTTGGTCCGTTGAGTCTGCAGTGACCCTCTGAAGAGCATCCCGCCCAGATCCCAGTCCCCAACCATATCCCCGTAGTCCTCACATTCCCCATGGCTAATTAACCTAACCTGCACATCCCTGGACACTACAGACAATTTAGCATGGCCAAACCAGTCAACTTGTACATCTTTGGCCTATGGGAGGAAACTGTAGCACCCAGAGGAATCCCACACAGATGCGGGGAGAATGTACAAATTCTACACAGAGAATCATCCAAGGCTGAAGTTGAACCCATGTCCCTGAAGCATCAGTGAGATTATAGTAGAACTGTATAAAGCACATCAGAGTATTGTACACAATTCTGACCAACACTTTACAAGAAGGTTATAATTCCACTCGAGATGCTACAAAACAGATTTACTAGAAATACTGTTTGACTTGAAACTTTTAGCAAGAGTCAAGGATTAGATGTTCCTTTTTTTCCCCTTTTTTGGAACAGTGGTGGACAGGGAGAAAGCTGATTGAGGTGTATAATTTACAAAGGGTTGAGATACAATGTGTAATTTCCAATGACATAAAGGTCAATAACCCAAGGGGTAGACTTGATTAATGGAAAGTTGAGGAACACATTTTTGACACAGATGATATTGCAGCAGAGAGTGTGTAACTCACTGCTGAACTGAGTGGAATGGGCAGAAATGTTGATTGTATTTAAATGTACACATTGAATGCCATAACCTACAGGCCTATGGACTAAGAGCTGAAAAGTGAGATTAGAATGTTTGGCTTTTTTTTAATGGTGTGGACATAATGGTCCAAGTTCCAGGCTCTGACCTAAATTAGACACATATTAACTTTTCCTCATGTTGTTTGGTTAAAGTTCTTAGCTCCCTACATAACACAAATGTTGGACAAACATCTCCATAAGAATTGTCACATTTCAACTCCATTCTCAAAACATACCTGGGAACAATGAGATATTAAATTGAGACTATACCCACTTTATGAACTGGATGTAACCTAATTCCATTGTGGTTTGAAGAATAAAAATTACTGCTTACTCCTCAGCTGTAACATCTGATAAACTCTGGGAACAGAAGATAGGACTTTTTCTCTTGTACATCTGATATATTCTATCCTGGATGCTATCATCCAATCTTCTGAGAAAACTATTTGTGACAAGTAACCCTTCAAAAAGATAATGTTCTGTGAGATTCTTCCCTGATCCCTGAAGATTTCCAAGAAAACTCTTGAATATTAACATCATCTTAGGAACAATATTTACTGCTCTTGCCTACTGCAATCCTCAGGCTCCAATTCTATACTTAGATTCTGTCTCATCTGTCTTTTAAATGAGACATTAAACTGTCACCATATCTGCTCTCTCAAGTGAATATAAGTGATCCCAAAACACCATTTGACGAACTGAAGCAATAACAACAATATGCTTTTACAACATCAATATAGAACAAAATTTGAATGATTTCCACAGAAGTATATTCTGACAGCAACGAAGATCAAATTGCAGAAGGTGAAATAAAGAGTTGATTCTAAAGAGGTCTTAAAAGAGGAGAAGGTATTGGGGCCATTTAAAAAAAAACATTTCCTGGCCAGCTGACTAAAGTTTTGGCTGCCAAAGCTGAAGTGGAAGGAAACATTCAGAAGCAGCCAAATTAATGGAGACTTTGTTTGGGGAATTGTACAGTTGGACAAATATAGACAGAAACATGAAGATTTTAAAAAGCATTATGAGACTTTTATGAAGGAGTCCGTAGAAACTGTGAATCAAATAGATCATACTGGGATTTGTTGGGGTATATTACATGCAATAGAAATTTACATGATCCTAACTTAACAGAGGGTGGCTGATGAGGATGAGAATAGGAGATCATCAGAATACTCAACTCTTAGAATGACAAAGGCATGAATAAGAAATTCAGCAGCTGATGGGCTGAGTAGAGGTAGAGGAGGTAATGCACTCTAGGTTGGGTATAGAAAAGATGGATCAGAAACTCAGATGAGCGTCAAATGCATGTTAATATTACGCAAACTTAACTTCAACTCAAGAGAGTGGCCAACAATAGGATGGAATCAGTGACAATATCAGAAAATTTGCAGCAGAAGCAAAATAACCCCTTCCTATTTGTAACTGGAAGAAATTGTACAGCCTTTGTAACTGATGTGAAATGAGCAGTTTGACAGATCAAAGAGAATGGAAAACTTGAGAAAGACTGATCTTGAGGTGGAACAGATCATCGCCAGATGACATGTAGAAATGGATGGTTGTCTTTAGAGGTTGTCACCTGAGCTGCAAAGGCAGCAAGGTTCTGCTGATGTCTTGGTTAACATGTATTCATTCAGCAAAATTGTTAGGGGGAGAAAATGACATTGGCTAACTCATTACTCAGCAGTGAAATGGGGAGAAGTCTAATTTGACAGGGTTATGTTCCAAGATTCAAATCTGCAGAAATATGCCTGACCACCATATTGGCTCAATCACATCTAGATATCCTTGACAGCAGAATTAAGCAGCTGTCGAGCTTTCGGCAAAGACACCATTTTAAAATTGGCAGAATACAAGCTAAAATATGCCCTTTAGCTTTTCTTTCAGATTTTGGTTTTCCAGGTTCACTCTCAAGGGATGTTTGAAAGTCATCAAGAAAAACATACATTTTCATTTCTATTTGGTTAACCCTGGTGTTATTTCTGAGGCAGTGAATACTACTCTCATTTCTGAGGAATAACGTGACACGGTGGCTCAGTGGTTAGCACTGCTGCCTCAGAGCCAGGGACCTGGGTTTAATTCCAGCCTCAGGTAACTATCTGTGTGGCATTTGCATGTTCTCTTGGTGCCTGCATAGGTTTCCGTCAGGTGCTCTGGTTTTCTCCCACAGTCCAAAGATATGCAGGTTAGATGGAATGGCCATGTTAAATTGCCCATAGTGTCCAGGGATATGCATTAGCCATGGGAAATGCAGGGATATAAGGTGGGGGTGTAGGTCTGTGTTGGGATGCTCTTTAGAGGGTCGGTGTGGACTCGACAGGTTGAATGACCTGCTTCTTCACTACAGGGATTGTATAAAAAGGCTGTGAGTTCAAACCCCACTGCCATGTCTTTAGCAGATAATGTGGGCTGGCAATCGCATACCTGGTTAAAAATCACACAGCAACAGATTATAGGAGAAAGTGAGGACTGCAGATGCTGAAGATCAGAGTCGAGAGTGTGGCGCTGGAAAAGCACAGCAAGTCAGGCAGCGTTGGAGGAGCAGGAGAATCGACGTTTCGGGCATAAGTCCTTCATCAGGTTACAGTCCAACAGGTGTAGTTGGAAGTACAAGCTTTTGGAGCATTGCCCCTTCATCAGGTAGCTAGTCAGGCAGCTAGGAGCAGTACTCCGAAAGCTAGTACTTCCAAATAAACTTGTTGGTCTATAGCTTGGTGTTGTGTGATTTTTAACTTTGACCACTGCAATCCAACACCGGTACCTCCACATCATGACTCCTGTACCTGACTAAGACAATGCTGCACTGTGTGATGAATCACCCTTGAGCATGAAATACTGAACTGGGATGTTTTGTTGCCCCTTCAGATGCTTGTAAAAGATCCCATGAATGTACGGAGAAGAACACAAAAAAAATGTCCCCAGTGTCCTATTTCATACTGATTCTTCAACTAATAGAAGGAAACTAGATTGTTTTTTTGTAACACAATACCATTTGTAAGACCATGCATATTACAAATTAACTGATACATTTCGTGTATTGCAAGTGACTACATTTGAGTTTTGAGGAACTTAGGGTGTCATGTAAAACTCTCCTAGAATTTAATAAGTTCTGTTAATCAATGTTTAATACCAGTATTTGAAGGTATCAGGAGTGTAGTGTTGATTAATGCATAGATCAGTATATAAAGAAAAGCCAGCCAACACTAGGTGGGGAATAGTTTAGATTAAGATGTTAAGCTCTATGTTAAGCAATGAACAATCTCCATCAGTCTCTGTGTTTACTTCACAGATCAGCTTGGATTTCCTCCAACAAGCACTGCACAAATAAAAGTCTTCCATTTGATTCAACATCAAGTGAGGAGAAAGAAAGAAATGCCACAGTCTGAATAGCCCTATTAAAGATCTCCAACAGCCAATGTCCACCCGTTCCCATTGACATGTCACACTTTCCAAGTCTCTGTTGATGCCACAGATTGGAAAATCTGACCTGAAGTATCTGACAAGATAGTTCTGGATAAGTCTTTAGCTTCAAGTTGTGTGTGGACTAGTTATTTCTGGCTTGAAAACATTTCAATTTTTCTCTGACTAAAGGTAATTCTTTGATCATTTATCACCATTATAATTGCTGTGAGAATTGCAGTGAGTAAATTGGTTGCATTTTTCCCCTAAAATATAAAATTGACCATCCTTCAAATGTGTTTCACTGTCTGGGAAGTGCTTTTGAACACGCTGAGACTGTGAAAGATTAAATGTACACGCATAAATTCCTTGTTTCTCTTTCATCCCAAACATGGTCTAAATTCTAATTATAGTTTGTAATTCCAGACATCTCTTCCACACATCAGCAGTGCAAGGAGGGGTGGGCTAACATCCTACTTGTTTCAGTGGCATGGTTGGTAAAATATCTGAAATGATCATTGGGGTGCTGAATCTACTGCATGCTGATTTGTAATGGGTGGAGCAGTGGATAGCACTGCTGCCTTCCAGTACCAGGGACCTCAATTTGATTCCAGATTAGGGTGGAGTTTGCACATCTGCGTGGGTTTCCTCCAGGTGCTCTGGTTTCCCCCAAAGATGTGCAAGTTAAGTGGATTGACTATGCTAAAAACAAAATGCCCTGTAATGTCCAGGGATGTACTGTTTAGTTGGGTTAACCAAGATAAAAACCCCCAAGATGGTGTGGTGGTGTGGATAGGTCTGGGTGGGATGGTCTTCGGAAGGTCGGTGCAAACTCGATGGGCTAAATGGCTTCTTTCTGCACTGTAGGGTTTCAATGATTCTGTGGTTTAGAACAATAAGGTTATTTTTCCGTTCTCTTTAAGATACAGGAATAACTTCAATGTTTCAAAGTTCCTTGCACATTTTGGAGGACATTGCTGATTCAAGATGTATTGATCTGAGACTTCTTTTCACATATATTTTATGGTATATCTTTAATGTCCAACCACTGTTTCCTACTAAGGTGCTTAATATAATATTGAAAACATATAGTTTAAATAAAACACATAAAAATTCTTTTCAGAATCTTGGAACAAAAGAAAAATATCAAGTGTTATCTTTAAAGAGGTAGGCCATTTCCCACTGCATCAGTCGCAAGTTGTCATTACTTTGGGAACATCAACATTCACCAGGCACGGCAACAAAAGCATACAGTGTAAAGTTCATTGTAGTATCATTCTCTTCAATCTATGTAGCACTGCGTTCCAGCAAATTAATGCATTATTGTGGCTTTGAGTCTAAACTTACAATCGTTTGTCTCGAACCTTCACGCAAAGTGAGCAGGGGTTAAATACCTTACAGAAATCAGAGTCCTGCAAAATTGCAGTACTTACAGAAGGAGAATAGGTCCACTTTCAGAAACAAACATGAAAAGAAAGCAAAAGTCTGCCTTCCAGACTCTTGAGCCTGATCTATCATTTACTAATAGCTACCTTCCTTTCTAATTCTGCAGTCCTACACCAGTCCAATATCCCATGATTCCCTAAAGTTTCAATGTTCTGTTAATCCACACATGAGTTTGGGCAAAAATAGAACATCATGCATACTTTCTGGGCAGAGGATTAAAAGTATTCACAATCCTGTGTGTAAGAAGGTTTCTCATAAACTTGGTTTTTAATGGCTATCCACTTATCCTGAAACTATGACCCATAATTCTACACTCTAAACAAAGGGAAGAGCGACTTATCATTTGCCTTTTCAAAACCTTTAAGAAACATACAATTTTCAATGAGAATGTCTTTCAATCTTCTCAACTCCAGAGAAGATAACCCATTCTACTTAATTTCTCTCATCGCAGGAACCATCTGGCGAATCTTTGGTACAGTTGCTGTAAGGCAAGAATATCCTTCCATAGCATCAGCGATCAAAACCCTAGACATTACTCCAGGTTATCAAAGGCCTGCACAATTGTAACAAAACTTCTATGCCCTTATACTCCTGTTCCTTGCCCCAAGGACTAACATATAATTTGCCCTCCAAATTGCTTACTGTACCTGTTTATTAAACTTCACTGATTCATTTGCAAGGACCCAAATGTTGAGGTTACCCAAAATCTCAACATTGCTATTCTCTCAACTGTTCAAAATTATCATTGTTGTCCAAAGTTAAAAAGCACACAACATCAAGTTATAGTCCAAAGGTTTATTTAGAAACACTAGCTTTTGGAGAGTTGCTCCTTCATCAGGGGGTTGTGGAGTATAAGATCGTAAGACAGAATTTATAGCGAAAGTTTACAGTGTGAAATCATGGATTGAAAAAGACCTGGATTGTTTGTTGAGTCTCTCATCATTTAGAATGAACATGTTGTTTTCTGTTCTTTCACATGTAAGTTGCAGAACATTCAAAAGTTATATTCTCAAGTGAACTTTAACAATTGGTGTCATGTCGGCCTAGATAATGCATTTAAGGTGTAAGCTGTGTAAGACTGTCTGTGCCACAATGATTCTAATCTAAAAAATAGATTTACAGAATCTTACATGGATTCATATTGTTTTTGAGCAAAGTAAAATGTTTTTGCAAGGTTTAGATTAGATTACATTACAGTGTGGAAACAGGCCCTTCGGCCCAACAAGTCCACACCGAATAAATAATCATGTTTGCAAGGTTTGTGAAGGTTTGTAGCTCAGGTTGAGGTTTAGGGTGTAGGTTTGCTCGCTGAGCTGTAGGTTTGATATCCAGACGTTTCATTACCTGGCTAGGTAACATCATCAGTGGCGACCTCCAAGTGAAACGAAGCTGTTGTCTCCTGCTTTCTATTTATATCTTTCTCCTGGGGTTTGTGGTGATGTCATTTCCTGTTGGTTTTCTGAGGTAAAGTAAAATGTAATTCTGCAAGTACAAAATCTCCACAAACTTATATGTGTGTGTGTGTATGTGCATCTGAGCAGATCATTGTTCGTAGAAAACTGCCCGGCTTTCAGGACAACACCATTCAACCTTGTCATGGTAGACGCTGCAAGACATGTCGGAATGTCGACACGGATATCACCATTACGCGTGGGGATACCTCCCGCCATGTACGTGACAGGCACTCATGCGACTCAGCCAACATTGTCTATCTCATACGCTGCAGGCAAGGATGCCCTGAGGCGTGGTACATTGGCGACACCGAGCAGAGACTATGGCAACGGATGAAGGACACCGCACAACAATCAACACACAGGGGTGTTCTCTCCCGGTCAGAGAACACTTCGGTAGTCCAGAACATTCGACCTCGGACCTTCGGGTGACCGTCCTCCAAGGCCGACTTTGGGACAGGCAACAATGAAAAGTGGCTGAGCAGAGACTGATAACCAAATTTGGTACCCATGTGGATGGCCTCAACTGGGACTTTGGGTTCATGTCACACTACAGATGACCCCATTGCACGAAACACACACAGACAGATGCACACAAACAGACAGAGGTACATACTCAACAGACAGAGACACACAGACACTCCTACACACACACACACTCATACTCCTACAGACACATACACTCCCCTACAGATCCATACACACATGCAGACTCCCTCTCTTACGCTCACACATACACTCCCACACTCACAAATGCACCCTCTCACAGACTTATAATCTTTTACACTCACACACATACACACACTCTCTCACAGATGCTCATAACCCTGCTGCCCCCATCCCCCCCACACACCCACATGTAAACTTGCACTTATAAGTTTGTGGGGTGAATTTGTACTTGCAGAAATACATTTTATTTTGCTCAAAAACTCCATGAATCCATGTAAGGTTCTGTAAATCCATTTTTTAGATCAGAATCAGTCTGACCATTATGGCACAGACAGCCTCACACCTTCAATGCATTATCTGGGCCGACATGATACCAATTGTTAAAGTTCACTTGAGAATGTAACTTTAAAATGTTCTGTGATTTACATATGAAAGAACTGAAACCAATCTGTTCATTCGAAAAGATGAGAGACTTAACAAACAATCCAGGTATTTTTCAATATATAATTTCAGTTACATCACACTGTCAATATTTGCTATAAATTCTGTTTCTTACAATCTTATACACCACAATCACCTGATGAAGGAGCAGCGCTCTGAAAGCCATTGCTTCCAAATGAACCTGTTGGGATATAACCTGGTATTGTGTGATGTTTAACTTTGTACACCCCAGTCCAACACTACCATCTCCACATCAGTATTGTTGTCAGTATTCCCCATCAACCTCCAGTACTCCCCACCAATATATTTCATATATTACACCTTATACCTCACGTGGCACCTTCCTGCCCAATCACCAAACTTTATCTTTTGCAGCCTCCTTACATCAACTTCACAGCTTATTTTCCTGTCTATACTTTCGTAGTGTCAGAAAACAGGGAGTATTGCACTCCATCCCCCAACCTAAGCCACTTAAGTAGATTGTGAATAAACAAAGTCCGAATACTGCTCCAGGCACTCTACCTGGTAAATACTGCTTTCTTAATAATAATCTGTTCACTTCCACTTTTCATTCTGTGTTTTCTTAAATAAACAGACACCAAATCATTTGTGTTACTAATTACACAATTAAAAATTTAAACACATTTCCCACCATGGGCAGTGCAACAGGAACAAAAATAGGGGAGAGCACAAAGAGATAGAAGGGGTTAATTTAAAATGGAGTTGGAGAGGGGGCATAATGCACTTCAACCACTGCAGTGTCCTCTTCTCTCTGAAGGACTTGATTTGATTTATTATTGCCATATGGACCGAAGTACAGTGTAAAGTTTTGTTTTGCATGCGAATAAGGCCACAACATACAAATTGCTTTAGGGTAATAGAACAAAGTGAAAAATGCAATGCTACAGCTGCACAAAGAGCAAGATCAACAGTAAATTTAAAGTGTGAGAGGTCTATTCAGAAGTCTAATAACAACGGGGAAGAAGCTGTTCTTGAATCTGTTGGTAGGTACTTTCAAGCTACTGTATCTTCTGCCTTATGGAAGAGGTTGGAAGATATTATAACTGAGCTGGGATGACCTGACCCATAGTTAAATAAGGCTAGTAGGTGGATAATGTGACATGCTTACTAATGTAGAAATAGAACAAATATAAATATAGATAAACAAATAAACTCAATGATTTCTGTGTCAATCTTATTCCTGTCCATTTGGAACATTTAACTATTTAAACCAGAACATTTTATCAATCTTACCTGATTTTATTTGCACAATCATCAGCGGCTCTGCCTCAGCTGCTAAGACCCTTAACTCTAGAATTCCCTTCCGAAACCTCTCTTCCTTACATCCTTTCTCCTACTTTATAAAACACACCAACACTATAATGTTGACCAGGCTGCAGAAGTAGCTCATCATCTGGCTCAAGAAGCACTTTGGAATGTTTAGCAATGTTAAAATGTGGGTTGTTGTTGTAGATAAACCCCTGATTTTGTAGATGGAGACCAATTCTAACATTCAATCAATGGCAGGAAGTGAGTGGAATGATTGCCCGGTTCAGTGGGACTTGAGCCATGCTAATGGTCAGCCTCATGGGATGAATGTGGCAGTGGATGCTGAACAAATGCTCATGGCCTGCTTTCAGATCAAGGGCTTGAGAGAATGGCGCTGAGTGGAAAATCTAGTTATTTTGTCCCTTTGCCAAATCAAGTGTTGAATGTTAAAGGAAGGGAGGCAACTGAACTGGGGAGGGAGTGAGGTATAATAATGCAGGTCAGGTCATTCTTTTTCTAGGACTAGGAAGACTTCAGTGTTTTGTAATAACTCCTTAAGAAACTCTGCTAAGGCCTCACACTAAGAGTCTGGGTGTAGATGCACTCAATTCACCTAAATGTAATTGGAAGTTGGGAATATACATCACAGCATCGCTATTGCCAAACCCTAATGAGAGAAATAAGAAGCTTCTCTCGACAGACTTCTTAAGAACCCTGAAGAAGTCAGGGGTTTTATCCAGAATGGGAACAAAAACAGAACAGCATAATCGCGTGCAGTGTTTGCGAAGAGGTCAGCCAGGTGAACCTCATAGAATAGGAGTACCTTGATTGAGGCTGTTAATCTGGTCCAATCTGGAAGCTCTGGCACTCAGATAAAAACAAGAGTGTTAGAAGGAGCACGCGGTCTCCACCAACACCCTGGAGTTGTTCAGGGAGAGGTGGGCGCCGCAGGGAGTGGAGTGCATCATTTCTCCCACCAATTCTATTTTGATTTAGTCCCTACCCTCCCCTTCACTGTTTTGATCACACAGCACTGTCCCTTGATGTGAAGGGCAGTGTTTGTCACTGGCCACCCGGGTGTTTTCCTATCTTCCTGGTGGGTGGAAATTGAATAAAGATTCGTGCACTTTGTCTTTCACTGTGTCTCACACCTGCACACACACACCATGGGTTCTGGGGATAAAATAATCACTACTGCACTTAGTGTGGGGGTTAAAATTAAAAAAAAAAGGAAAAAAAAAGAAAAAAAAACTGGCTAAGATGTCTCTTTATATTTTTATAAAAAAAAGAGAAAGAAAAAAAAGATTTAAAAAAAAACAAAAAAAAACAAGAGTGTTAGAAGGAGCACGCGGTCTCCACCAACACCCTGGAGTTGTTCAGGGAGAGGTGAGTCCCAAAGGGAGTGGAGTGCATTATTTCCCCCTCCAACTCTATTCTGATTTAATCCCTGCCCTCCCCTTCACTGTTTGATCACACAGCATTGCCCTTTGATGTGAAGGGCAGTGCTTGTCACTTGGCACTTGGGTGTTTTCCTTTCTTCCTGGTGGTGGAAACTGAATAAAGATTCATGCACCTTGTGTCTCTCACTGTGTTTCACACCTGTACACACATAACATGGGTGTTGGGGAAAAATAAGCACTATCGCAGTTAGGCGGTAGTGTGGGGGTTAAAAAGGGAGAAAAAAAGAAAAAAAGTAACAAAAAGAAAAAAAAAGACCCAGAGTGAGCATTGCTCTCTGAGGAGGGCACTGCTTGTCACTGGCCACTCAAGTGTTTCCTTTCTTCCTGGTGGTGGAAACTGAATAAAGATTCGTGCACCTTGTGTCCTTCACTGTGTCTCACCCCTGCACACACACACACAATATGGGTGCTGGGGAAAAAATAAGAAAAAAAAAGAAAAGAATAATAAAAACAAGATTGTTAGAAGGAGCACGCGGTCTCCACCAACACCCTGGAGTTGTTTAGGGAGAGGTGAGTCCCAAAGGGAGAGGAGTGCATTATTTCCCCCTCCAACTCTATTCTGATTTAGTCCCTACCCTCCCCTTCACTGTTTGATCACACAGCATTGCCCTTTGATGTGAAGGGCAGTGCTTGTCACTGGGCACTTGGGTGTTTTCCTTTCTTCCTGGTGGTGGAAACTGAATAAAGATTCATGCATCTTGTGTCTCTCACTGTGTCTCACACCTGTACACACATAACATGGGTGCTGGGGAAAAATAAGCACTATCGCAGTTAGGCGGTAGTGTTGGGGTAGGGGAAAAAAAAAGGAGTGTCAGACATCCTGTTAAAAAAGAAAAGAAAGAAAAAAAAATAAGAGTGTTTCACACAGCATTGTCACTGGCCACTCGGGTGTTTCTTTTCTTCCTGGTGGTGGAAATTTGAATAAAGATTCATGCACCTTGTGTCTCTCACTGTGTCTCTCACCTGCACACACATAACACAGGTGCTGAGGATAAAATAAGCACTACCGCAGTTAGGCGGCAGTGTGGGGGTTAAAAACAAACAAACAGGAGATTCACCTTGTGTCTAAAAAAAGAAAAAAAGAAGAAAAATAATAAACAGAAGTGTTCAGAGGTTCTGCTCAATCTGAGATCTGGCTCTGAGGAAGCTGGATCAGTGTGCGTGCATGTCTGTACAAGGACTCTCCTTCTTGACTGTGAAGAGGGGAAGGGGACTGTCTATGGACCAGCTGCCCCACATCCAGTGAGCTCTGAGAGGAAGAAAGAAGAAGAAGAAAAAAAGAACATCCTGAGAGCTGGCTCTGAGGGAGCTGGATTGGTGTCAAAGACTCTCCACGTGAAAATAAAGGGTGACTTAGTGAAAAAAAAAGTGTTTCACGCGGCATTGCCCTTTGATATGAGGGGCCCTGCTTGTCACTGGTCACTCATGTATTTCCTTTCTTCCCAGTGGTGAAATATAAATAAAGATTTACACACTTGTTGTTTTTCACAGAAGAAAAGAGCAAATAAAAACACTCTGAGAGCTGCCTCTGAGGGAGCTGGATCAGTGTGTGAAGAAATCTTCATTTTGAGTGTTAGGGAGAGGGACTGACCTCTGGATTGCCTGGACCACTCAGTCAGTGTATTATTACTGCTGTTTGGTTTGCTTTTTTTTTGTCTCTCCCCCTTGCTTCAGCGAGACTTTGCTTTGACTTCTTTATTTTTCAAAAAAAAAGCAAAACAAAAAATAAACAGGAGTGACAGAGGTTTTGAAAAGAAAAAAAAAAACCCAAAGTGTCAGAAATCCTGTTCACTCTGAGAGCTGCCTCTGAGGGAGCTGGATCAGCAGGTGAAGGACTCTCAATTTTCTGTTAAGGAGGAGAGGAGACTGACCTCTGAACTGCCTGGACTGAGGATCTGAAACCTGAATACAGGCTGAGGCAACAGGTTAGCGAGATAAGGGTGGCCCAGTATTGGAAAGCAAAGTTGGTTCCCAGGAAATATCATTGGATCGGGTAATTCTCAAATAAAGCAGTATCGTGTATTGACTGGTAATTGTTTGAATGCCCCATGCGATCATGGCCTGTACTCTTCTTTAAGAAAAGTATAAAAATGTCTTTGTTTAAAGCCATGTGTCTTTGTTTTAAGCTCCTCTGAGGAATACTGAAGTACATAACCTCTGTGTTTCTCAGCCATATGAAGAAATAAAGAATGAAGATTTAAAGAAACAGACTGATTGTGAGTGCTTATTGATTGATCACAGAACAGAAAGAACACCCCCACCCACCACCAGATCTTCAGCTGGTGCCGTGACTTGGACTCGGCATGGACGGATTGTAGGCAGCAATGTCAGAGCCTTGAGTCCTCCACTATTGAGTGTGGGGGAATCGGCTGGCCAGACGTGAGTATTTTCTCCAGTTGGCGGTTGATTTGACCCCTCACTGCTTATCATCTCAGTCCAGCCGGAGAAGGATCGACCTTGGCAAGAATTCATTCAGAAAAGATTAAGAAGGAGCTGGGGACTGCAGGGAGTTGGGGACTCCCACTAACAGGTCAGGGACTTGCGGACTGGGGATCCGAATAGTGACAGGGACTCTAAAAAAGAGGATTCGGGGATTCCAGGGAGTCGAGGACTCCACTAACAGTTTGGGGACCTGCAGAAGGAAGTACTATAAATGAGTCGGGGTCTCAAATTCGGTCAAATTGGCATTGTCTAAACTGGTTTCCAAATAATTCTGTGAAAGATGAAACAAAGAAGTATCGCGATATATTATAAGGAGACTGTCAGGGTTTTAGAATATCGAGAATGTTTTGCAGAAATCATTAGTCTTGTTGTTCGTTGTCCTGTTGTGGATTTGTGAAAGTTTTAGGTTGAGATTATCTTCTCTGTTGTATCTGTTTGGCTCATCTTGCTTTGCTGCTTTGTCTTGTTTGTCTGCTGTGTTTTGTTCTGTTTGTTTTGGTGTGTGTTCTTTGTTTATGAAATATAGAGGGTGGTTCCTGCTTTTGTCACGTTAAAAAAAAGCTGGCCAGTGATACAATTATTGCACACTTGGTTAAGCAGCTATGTGCCGCAGCCAGGCTTTGTGAGGCTCAACTTCCTAACTTTGATTGTTTTGGAATGTGAGTGCCTCATTATCCTTAAAATGTTCATGTGTGCATGTGAGAGAGAGAGACAGACAGACAGACAGAGACTCAGCGCTGATTCCCTGCAGCTTGCAGAAAGTTTAACCCTTTCAGGTTCAGTTTGAATGCACACTTGCTTGTTGGTGATTGAATGTTTGCGTTTTGTTCCCTGGAGCTTGAGATCCAGTACTGTTTTGAATTTGATTTGCATTTTGGGAATTTAACATGATTTCTTTTAATGTTAAGGACCCATCGGTGATTAGGAAATGAAATGAAATATTAAGCCCTGTTCTTCTTACAGGCCATGACTGCCCTATGTCAATTTCTAACTAATCACTTTTACGCTTACATGAAAACCAATCTTATTTAATTTCAAATAAATTTAATATGCAGGTAGACGACATCATAATCTTTTACAAAATGTCTTCTTCTTTGATTCTGCACCATTTGACATCAGTATAAACTTGCTCTCAAATTCCCCGTAATTTCATGCTACTACCCAAGATCATTTTCACCCCTCTCACCCCTATGTGTTGGACTAATGAAAGAATTGACGAAAGGAAATAAAGCAGTAGCATTAAATCTGGGCCTCAGGTGCAGAATCATTATGTTGCAGGATAAGAGCAAGTCTCTGCTCAATTTTAGCTATAATCTAAATCTAACATTGAGGAAAATCACTTCAGACTTTAACATTCGCTCATTGAGTGGAGGAATTGCACGAACCTTATTTAATTTAGTTAAACTTTGTAAAACTGGAAGTATAAAGATAGATCCAAAATATCCCAAACCAACAGCATTGTTTTCAGAAAATGATACTCGCAGATTTAACTTTTGATTCAGACTCGTTTGTTTCCACTTAATTTTAAGCCTGCTGTGTTTCATTGGTGATTATGGTGTGCCAGTCATAGCTTTATTTTATATCAGTTCCCCTCCCTCAATGACAATTGAAGTTTCAGTTCAACATTATGTTGTGATAAATCATGTAACAAAATTAACATCCTGTTGTTAACATCTGTGTCTTTGGATTCGGCCATTATTTGTGCGTTAGAAGTTTTTTGTTACCATGTGAGAAGACACGACCTTTTAAGGCAGCTGCAGTTATTTCACAGCCTGTAGCATTTTAAATGAGAAATGATTGTTCAGGACCGCTTAAGGAACCCCATTTGGGATTTAAATTAAGGGACTAGAACCAGGTATTGATAATGGATTTCAGAGTTGGAAACTGTATACATTTTACATTTTAAATATTGAATACTGAATAAATAAATTTCCAGTTTATATTGATGACTTTTAAAATGCCTTCGTTACTTGTTCAGTTTCCACCTCTGAATTATAGACAATGATATTTTATTTATTTGTTTTTAATAATCAATTGTATTAGCCCTGAATCACAAAATCAGAATTAATTGGCAGGATCGCTGAGTTTTAGATTAGATTAGATTACTTACAGTGTGGAAACAGGCCCTTCGGCCCAACAAGTCCACACTGACCCGCCGAAGCGCAACCCACCCATACCCCTACATTTACCCCTTACCTAACACTATGGGCAATTTAGTATGGCCAATTCACCTGACCTGCACATCTTTGGACTGTGGGAGGAAACCGGAGCACCCGGAGGAAACCCACGCAGACACGGGGAGAACGTGCAAACTCCACACAGTCAGTCGCCTGAGGCGGGAATTGAACCCGGGTCTCAGGCGCTGTGAGGCAGCAGTGCTAACCACTGTGCCACCGTGCCACCCACAAATTCCTTTACACATTGTCAGTGACCTGTCTCATTGTCTCATGGTTAATTTCAAACATGGCTACATTGATTCGTTGGTAACTAAAGAATGGAAAGATACCTTACTGGCCAGTTGAAGGAATTCTGCATGTGATTGGGGAATAGAAGCATGTATAGCAGATTGAGCTCCCAAAAGCTGGGAGGTGTTCATAGCTGACTGTGAATTGGTAGATGAAAAAATAAAAGGGACATGCACGGTGGCTCAGTGGTTAGCACTGTAGCCTCACAGCACCAGGGACCAGGTTCGATTACAGCCTCAATGCAACTATCTGTGTGGAGTTTGCACATTCTCCCCGTGCCTGCGTGGGTTTCCTACTGGTGCTCCGGTTTCCTCCCACAGTCCAAAGATGTGCAGGTTAGGTAGATTGGCCACGCTAAATTGCCCATAGTGTTAGGTGCATTAGTCAGAGGGAAATGTGTCTGGGTGGGTTACTCTTCGGATGGTCAGTGTGGACTTGTTGGGCTGAAGGGTCTGTTTCCACACTGTAGGGAATCTAATCTAATCTGAGGACATGATTTGAAAAATATAAAAGGAACATGAGAAACAGTGTAAGGTCACTAAGGCTGAGGAATATACAAACAGGGTAAAAAACTTAGATCCTACTCGGAATCCTGAGCCTATGTCTGGCATGCCGACCTTATTTGAGGATGGGGGGTTTATTCCTGGATACCCGCTGAGCCCCTAACATCTCCTAATTGTCACCAGCACACACCCTTATTACAAACCTTTCCTTCTTTTGAAAATGAAGCATCCAGTCTTCATAGCCAAAATCATAAACATGAGCGGCCTACACCATTCTAAACCACGGCCCACCCTGGGAATTAGAGTAATGCTAATGAAGCATGCCACTGACTGCAAGAACAAACCGGCCCGATTTGCTCAATATATCCAAGGGTGATACGGATGTAAACACAGCAAAATTCTGGGAGTAGCCTGAATACGAATGGCTTGTGTTATAAAACTGAAATATGTGGCTATCTGTCTGACGGAAATAGTATACAATTGAAAAAAAGTAATCGAGAAGCTCAATCACCTTTGTTTGACCCTATGCCTTTGCAATGTTTTCCTCCTGGTGTCACTGACATGATCCGGACAAACAATATGAACTAGTCCAGGAATTTCCAGTCACAAATGAGGTGAGCGGTGTTTTCTATTGGGATGACTAGAACCGGACTGAACCATGATACAAGTTACAGGTAAAACCGATTATATCCAGTGCCCTTGTGATTCCAAATGCTGTGTGCCAGCCCTGACAGGGTTGATTGGGACCAGGTTATCCAATGGGGGAGCGTAACCTACCTCAGTTGCCCACCCAGCGACCACTGTTGAGCAAACTTTTCCTGAGAGGACCCTGGAAATGGGGACAGGCAGGACACAGTATTGCACCTTTGAGGCTGGCAACAAGACAGCTGAATCTTTCAGGGACAAATGGCTGGTCCTTGCTTTAACTGCGGAAATGTAGCCACTGGGGAATAATGTGTTTTTAATGTTACCTTGGAGCTAACATGGGGAATTGACATGTTTGCATATTAGCAAAAGGAAAATCCGCAAATATACACAGACTCTTCATTGTGCTTTTGATGTAACCCACGATTATGGAACCATGTGGGAATTTTTAACCCCCACGTGGCGGTGTTATAGTAATGCTGTTTTGTCCAATCAATCTGGCAGTTATCAAGATGTTTGGCTCATGCTGAAGCAACTGATACAGTTTCCAAAGTAATGGGCAGGTGGATGCTGCTTCCAAGCAGGCAGCCTTACAGTCCAAACCTCTGGTCCCATTGGGCCCCCAGCAAAACCCAGACAGAGACAATATGGAGCTGGGTATGCCAGACCTGGGTACGGTACAGAAATCCCAGGGGAAGACCCCTGCTGAAAAGCACAAACTATGGCCTCAATTGTGGTGCTCCATCGATACTCAAACCAAAATGTAGGTGACCCCTGCTGGACAAGTTTGTGTTCCTTCTTTGCTGCTGCCTATTTTAGTTGATTATGTGCATTATTGTACACACTTGGGCAAGGAGGGATGGTTTATACTCTATTATAATGGACAAGCCACGGTCTCCAACCTCGATGGGAGGAGCCCTTCCAGGTTCTCCTCACCACCCCTACTGCTGATAAGGTCTCCAGGCACCTCCTTCATTGCAAGGTCATCGGACGAGCCCATTACAAGGAAGGAGATGATGAAGATCGAACTTATCCTGTTATGTGGACTCGTCATCATCAGCATTAGTGCTCAAGAAGGGACTGTTTACCCATGAGATCCTGAGCAACCAGAGACTGTGTACTATTTATGCCAAAAAGATGTCCTTGTGTGCCAAGAGACTGATTCCTTTGATATATGAAACGTTAACAAGAATGACTGTTACAATGGTCAACTGCATCAAGAAGATCGGACAGTTCATTTACAGGACAAGTCTCAATGGTCTTTACCCTGTCAAGGTGTTTTATGTCAGTTTGAGTTCAGTTGTGCTATGGGCGGCCATGGTACGTCAAAGGGGGTGGGGTTTTGTGCCATAGTGAAGGGCAAGTATATGATGGCTGTTACTGACCCCTTCGAGAATATTACCAAGCATGAAGATAACATCTGCACCAGCATCAATCAAATGACAGAAGACACTGGATGGGGAGATTGGGGCTTTGGCTCATGGTACAACTGGTTGATAAATTTGGCAATATATATTGGTGTTATTTTAATTGGTCTCTTTGCTGAAATTGCTATTATTAAGTGTATTATTGCCAAGATAATAACTTCTGTTGACAACATTGGCTTCTCCCAGAAAATGCTTCTTCTCCATCCGAATGAAGATGGGGAGGAGCAGTTCCCCGGAGGAGGAAGTATGGCAGTGTCTAGTGTCCATTTGATTGGACTAATCTAATCTATGCCCTCCCATCATATGGGGTGGTCATGGAATGACCAAAGGGGGGAGATGGCGATCTGAAACTTGAATACAGGCTGAAGTAACTAGTTGTTGTCAAGAGTAACCACTTAACAGATGGTCTTAATAACTTCGGTGGCAATGAAATGGCTTCTCGATGCAAATAACAAGACAAAATGGCTTCTAGATTGCAAATTGACAATACTGCTAAAGCTGCATAAAATGGCTTTTAAGTTACTAACTGCTAATTCTGCAATAGCTGCATAATTGACTAACCATGGTCTGCTTCAATAGAGATGAGCAGACAATGTTCCCTTTATAGCATAGAAATAACTACATGAGATGAAACATCACTGGCCATCCGAACTGACCTTTAGATGCAGGTGCAATGGCTCAGTTATGAGAAAAAGGTGGCCCGAGTGTTGGAAAACAAAGTTGGTTCCCAGGAAATATCATTGGATATGATAAAGCCATATCGCGTACTGATTGGTAATTGTCTGAATGTACCAAGCAATCGTGGCCTATAGCCTTCTTTAAGAAAAGTATAAAAATGTCTTTGTTTTAAGCCATGTGTGCAGCTCCTCCAGGGAATATGGAAGTACACAATCTCTGTGTTTCCGAACGCTCTGTACCCAGCCGAATGAAGAAATAAAGAATGAAGTCTTAAAGAACCAGACTGATTGTGAGTGCTTATTGACCAATCACGGAACAGAGAGCCCCAGGGTCTAGGTCTTCAGGACCACTAGAAAAAAACAAGAGTGTCAGACATCCTGACACCCTAAGGGCTGTCTCTGAGGAAGCTGAATCACTGTTAAAGACTTTCCAAGTGTAAATAAAGAGTGACATTGTAACGGGATACCATCTTCTGTGCAGTTATTTCAGTGACGAGAGTAAAGCATGTTCTTGAAGGGATTCACTCGCACCAGTAGTCTTTGAGTTGGAGTAAGCTTTTCAGACATCGTGCCATATTTGGGAAGCTTGACTCATTCAATCCTGCTGTCAAAGTCTGGGGTCAGCATCTGGAAATGTTTCCAGGCAAATGACATTGGGGCAGGTGAAAACTAACAAGTAATTCCTCTGACAGTGCGTAGACATGTAGCTTTTTCTGTATTAGGAGCTTAACTTTCCCTGAGGCATCAGATACTAAAACCTTTGGAGAATTGATGGATTTAGTTTAGAAGTATTAAGACCCCAAGTCTCCTCTAATTCTGAGGTTTTTACTCAGCAATTCGAGAATTAGGGAAATCCATTTCAGGATTTTTGACTAGGTTAAGATGACTGGCAGAGGTATGAGACTTCAGTTTAACCCTTCATGAAATACTGAGAGACTGTTCAGTATATGGGATTAATGATGTAACCATGCAAAAGCACCAATTAGCTGAAACCCAACTGGATTTCAACAGGCACTCAACTGGCTTTGTCATGGAAAATGTGACAAGTGGGGTAGATGAGTTGCAAGGTATACCGATGGACGTGAACACCCAGTCTGACTGCGCTTGGGGAACACCACTTGAGTGAAGGCCATTACATAGCCTCACACAGGACATATCCTGAACAGAGGGACTCTCAGTTCATAGCAAAAGCCCAAAACAAAGCCAAGCCTCAACCAAACAGTTAAAATTTTCTTCAGGATCTGGGCCGGCAGCCATTGTAGTTGTTGCCAGTATGTGGACTTGAGACAACTGGACCCAAGTTGAGAAGAGAACTCATAGGCTGAAGAGTGCACTCCCTGGAAAGCATACCTACGTCTGGCTTGGAACAGTTAAATTGTTATGCAACATCCAAATTAGAACCAATCAAAATAAACGCCTGGCTAGTGGTCACCCGGTTCTTGATGGATATAAATTTATAATAATAATGAACAACAATCCGCTGCTGGGTCTACTAAAGTACTCAAGGCAATGCTGTCCAAAGCTTCAGGCTGAATTCAGCAGTGGGCTCTAATACTAAGTGCCTAGAATTGGAACAGCAACCAGCAGGCCAACTAATGTATGCAGATGCATTGAGCTGCCTCCCACTGGCAGATACACTACCAGTGATACTGCCACTGGAAGGGTCTGTAATGGTTTTTAATTTTCTGGGCACACGACACGGTGGCTCAGTGGTGAGCACTGCTGCGTACAGCAGCAGGACACGGGCTCGATTCCCGCCTCGAGCGACCGTCTGTATGGAATTTGCACATTGTCTCCGTGTCTGCATGGGTTTCCTCTGGGTGCTCTGATTTCCTCCCACAGTCCAAACATGTGCAGGTTAGGTGGATTGGCCAAGCTAACTTGCCCATAGTATCCAGGGATGTATGGATTAGTTGCGTTAGTCAGGGGTAAATGTAGAGTAATAGGGTAGGGGAATGGGTCTTGGTGGGTTACTCTTCAGAGGGTCAGTGTGGACTTGTTTGGCCAAATGGCCTATTTCCACACTATAAGGGTTCTATGACGATTACTTCCAATCAGAGCTGACAATATTAAACTTTGGATACAGAAATATCCAATCCTGGCAAAACTGAAACAGCTGGTTCTGGTGGGGGCAACCAAAGGACCGTCACAACCAGAACTGAGACCTTGATGGATCTGGAGAGACTGGATCGCTGTCAAGGACAGCATATTATTATGGGGAGCAAGAGTGATTGTCACAAGCAAAGGTCACCACCAGATACTGGCTGAACTCCACCAGGAAAATCCAGGGATTACCAAAATAAGGATGATGTGGCCAGGATTGGATGCACATGTAGCCGGGTTTGTGGGGCAGTGCCCAGAGTGCCAACAAGGACAAAACTTACCGCCAGCAGCTGTCTTAATTGTGTGGGAATGTTTGGGTAAACCCACATGTCGACTATCTAAGTCCGTTCATTGGCTCAATGTTCTTTGTCGTTGCGGATGCCTGCTCAAAATAGTTGAATATGCAGCGAGTTCATTAATCAAAAACAGGGACAACGATAGAAAACTGCGCACATCATTTGCAATACACAGGCTCCCGGAAGTGTTGGTCACAGATAACAGGCCATCATTTACCAGCAGGGAATTTGAGTATTTCCTGAAGTCAAATGGCATTTGACATTTAAGGACAGCTCTGTAATAAGCGTTATCCAATGGTCTGGCAGAAGAGCAGTTCAAACTTTGAAGAGGAATGAAGGGGAGAGATTTTATAGACCTTATGGTGTTAGCTTTCCTGCTATACGCTGCAGGGAGGTCTTTTTTTTTTTATTTTCATTAACATTAAAAGAGCTCCCATAGTGCTGATATGGTAACTTAGATCCAAGGCTGCACTGCTCAGTACCAGCACATACTGATAATTTGAGCTCATGTTGTGTACAATTTTCTAATCATTAATTTAAATGGTTGATAATAAGAGCAACTCACACTCAATTTCAAAATACACTGCTGCTTGCAAGCGTTCTCACTTGCTGAACATATTCTTAAAATGACTTCGTACACGTCCCCCTGAACAGCAGTAAGAAGTGTGAATACAAATAATTTAAGGCAACAGAAGAATAACTTTATTTCTAATTGCAAGGCATTTAATCCTTTACAGAATAGTCAAACATTGACTATGGTATAGTGCATTGGCTTCACAGGTCTAATGGATAGAACAGACATCATAGAATCCTACTGTGTGGAAACAGACCATTCGGCCCATTGAATCCACATCAACCCTCTGAAAAGCAACCCATCCAGACCCACCAACCCCCACCCCACCCATCACCCTGCATTTCCCATGGCTAATCCACTAGCCTGCACATCCCTGGTCACTATGGGCAATTTTCCATGGCCAATCCATCCTAACCTGTGCATCTTTGGACTGTGGGAGGAAACCAGAGCACCCGGAGGAAACTCACACAGACACTGGGAGAACATGCAAACTCTACGCAGACAGTCGCTTGAGGTTGGAATTAAATGCAGATCCATGACGCTGCGGTGCTAACCACCGTGCTGCCCAGACAGATTTTATGAGTAGCCCATAACAGATACTTTTTCAATTGAGTATTCTCATTTTCTCACTATAGACATAATCCCCATAACTAGGGAGGATATAATCTCATTTGGGCCTTTTTCTGCATTGTTAGATCTAAAATATCTTCATTCTTATTCTATTCTGTGATGCGAAAATTGTTGATAAGGTCAGCATTCTTGCCTATCCTTAATTGTTCTGGAACTGAATGGCTTGCTTGGCATTTCAGAGGATATTAAGAGTCAGCCATGTTGCTATTGGCTGGAGTTACATGTATGCCAAATTTTCTTTTTATTTATTCATGGAATCTAGGTGTAATTATTTAGGACAGTATTTATTGCCTCTTCCTAGTTGCCCTTGAGAAAATATTGTTGGATATACACACATTCAGGTAAGTGGGAGTATGCCATCACACTCTTGACTTGTCCCTTGTAGATGCTGGACAGACTTTGGGGAAACAGGTCATGGGTTATTCACCAGAGAATTCCTAGCCTCTAACCTGCTCTTGTAGTCGAAGTTTCTCCAGACTGGTTTAATTCAGTAGCTTGATTATGCTACTCCTTTGGATGTTGCTAGTAAGGGATTCAGTGGTTGCATTGTCATCGAATGTCAAGGGTAGACATTTAGATTCTCTCTTGCTGGTTATAGTCATTGTCTCGAACTAGTGTGGCATAAGTGTTACTTATCAACCCAACCTTGGATTATGTCCAGATCTTGCTGCATCTAGACATTGATTGCTTCATTATCTGAGGACTGGTACTGAGTATTGTTCCTCCATCAACAAACATGCCCACTGCTGACCTTACAATAGAGAGAAGGTCATTGATGAAGAGACTGAAGATGTCTGGGTTTAGAACATAATCTTGAGGAACTTTTGCAGTGATATCCTGATGCTGAGATAATTGATCTCCACTATCCAAAACCAGCTTTTTTTTATTAGGTCTGACTCCAACCAGCAAAGAGATTTCCACTTGAAACCCTTTGACTTAAATTTTTCTAGGGCTCCTTGATATTGTACTCAGTCACTTACTGCCACATTGTCAGCTAAAGGCCATTATTGTAGATGTAGTCAATTACTTTAACTGGGGACAAGGCTAGTAATGGCCACATCTTCAATGCTAATACCAGGATATTGTCAGGACCATAACCTTTGTGGTATTCAGTGTCATCAACCATTTCGTGATATTACATGCTATCTGAGATACTGAGGAGCTCTGGAAAAGGTTATCCACTCAGCATTTCTTCATGAAGATACATACAAATGCTTTAGCCTTGCCTTTGCACCGATGTGTTCAAATTCCTCCCACCCGCACCCCACAAACTCACCTTAGATTTGTGAAGTCAGGAGATATTGCCATCTGGAACCATACAAAATGATTATTAATGAAAAGGGGAACATTGTGTTGAACATCACATTATTCAAGAGGCCATTGCCCAGTAGCAGGTGGCATTTGTGTACCAAAAATTCCAGTTGTGGTGACATTTTCTGGCTAGAAAGATGAAACCAGCGCCTCCACCAACTCCACCAATTGTCATGAAGGTCCTGGCTAGATTTTACATTCCTCAGATAGTCCATTGGTAACATAAAACACAGAACGTTAAGTGCAGTATAGACCCTTCTGCCCTCAATGTTGCACCGACCTGCGAAATGAATCTGATGCCCATCTGACCGATACCATTCCATTATTATCCATATGTATGTCCAATGCCAATTTAAATGCCCTTAACGTCGACGAGTCTGCTACTGTTGCAGGCAGGCCATTCCATGCCCTTACTATTCTCTGAGTGGTACCCCTGATATCTGTTCTAAATCTGTCACCCCTCAATTTAAGGCTATGTCCCCCCATGTTAGCCTTCACCATCTGGGGAAAAAAGGCTCTCACTGTCCAGGGTGAAAGTGAGGACTGCAGATGCTGGAGATGAGAAGCAAGAGTTTGGTGCTGGAAAAGCACTGCAGGTCAGGCAGCATCCAAGGAGCAGGAAAATCGATGTTTTGACACACATTTTCTGATGAAGGACTTTTGCCCGAAATGTCGATTTTCTTGCTTCTTGGATGCTGCCTGACCTGCTATGCTTTTCCAGCAGCACACTCTTGGCTCTCACTGTCCATCCTATCTAACCCTCTGATTATCTTATATGTCTTGATTAAGTCACCTCTCAACCTTCTTCTCTCCAACAAAAACAGCCTCAGTTCTCTCACTTTCCTCGTACGACCTTCCTTCAATACCAGGCAACATCCTAGTACATCTCCTCTGAACACTTTCCAAAGCATCCACATCCTTCCTATAATGTGGTGACCAGAACTTGCACGCAATACTCCAGGTCTGGCCTTACCAGTGTCTTGTACAGCTGAAGCATGACCTCGTGGCTTCAAAACTCAATCCCACTACCAATAAATGCCAACACACCATATGCCTTATTAACAACCCTGGGTGGCAACTTTCAAGGATTTATGCACATGGACACCAAAAACTCTCTGTTCGTATACACTGCCAAGAATTTTACCATTAGCTCAGTACTCTGCATTCCTGTTAATTCTTCCGAAGTGAACTATCTCACACTTATCCGCATTAAACTCCATTCGCCACTTCTCAGCCCAGCTCTGCATCTTATCTAAGTCTCTCTGTAACCCACAACATCCTTCGGCACTATCCACAACTCTGCCTCCCTTAGTGTCATCTGCAAATTTACTGATCCATCCTTTGACACCCACCTCCAGATCATTTATAAAAATGACAAACACCACTGGTAACTGAGCTCCAGGATGAACATTTCCCATTACCCACCACCTAGTCAGGTTTTGTCAGGACTTTCACCCTTTTAAAGGATGAGTTCTCACTTCCAAGAGCTCTTGACCATTTAGAGTGTTGACATCTCTCCAATCCCAATAGTGTCACAGAAAGTGGTGACAATTACAGGACAGAAAATGGTCTGGACTAACATCGTACAGAATATGGCTACACTAGGGTCAATCAGGGAGGCATTTAGAGTATGGGGGAAGGTCAAGTCATGCAGAAGTGTTTTTTTAATATGGGGCAATCTTTGCCACTGGTGTGGTCCTTTATGGGTCGCAGAGTACCTGATTAGGAATGATGCCCCTCACCGAACAGCCTTGCCCCAATGTTAATGATTAGACAGGGAGGAGCTAACTGGAGGTCCCTCCATGGACCAAATGTTCATCTGCCATTGATAAACACAAGGGGCTAGAGGTCTTTAACAGAACCTAATTGGCTAATTAAAGACCTCGATTGGTGTTGTGGTCAATGGGCTGCCCACTACTGCTGGTAAGATGGTAGCTGTCATAGGAAGGTAAGAGGGAGGTCAATCCTGGCAATCCCACCGAATTTTACATGGCACTGCCCTAGCTGCATCCCAGCAGCTCCTGGTACCACCTAAAGCTGCAGCCAGCTACTCCGCTGGACAACAGTTGGTTTGGCCTTCATGTGGTAGGGGTGTGGTGTTGGTGTTACAGAAAGGCTAAGAGCTTTATAGTAATAGAAGCAGTAGTAGGCCAAGTGGCCTGTCAGCCTGCTCTGCAATTCATTAAGATCGTGGCTGATCTAACCATTATCTCAGCTCCCCCTACCTGTATTATCCTCAAAACCCTTAATTCCCTAATCATGCAAAAACCTATCCAAATGTGTCTTGAATACATTTACTGAAGCTGCCTCTACTACTTCCTTAGGTAGAGAATTCCATTGATTCACTACTCTCTGGGAAAAGCAGTAGCTCCTCATCTCTATCCTAAATCTACTCCCCATAATCTTGACTAGTCTCACCCACCAGCAGAAACAACTTGTCTGCCTCTATCTGATCCATCCCTTTCATAACTTTATATGTTCCGATAAGATCCCCTCTCATTCTTCTAAATTTTAACGAGTAGAGTCCCAGGCGGCTCAACCTTTCCTCATAGGGTAACCCCCTCAACTCCAGACTCAACCTGGTGAACCTCCTCTGCACCACCTCCAAAGCCAGTATATTCTTCCTCTGAGGAAAATTCCTGCTCTTCCTGCCTTCACAAGAAAGGTCAAAAACAAACAGTAAAATGAACTTTCAGAGTTTGAGATCCACTTACCATTTCTCTTGGTCAGACAAAAGAGCTTCAAACATTTCTGATCACAAACCAATGCTTAAAACAGGAGTTGTCCCTTAATTATAACTTCAGAAACCAATTTTTATGTTTAAGGAAAGACCCCACACAGCTTTCAGGTAGTTGTGTTTTTTTAATGTATTCATGGGTTGGACGTGTCACTGGTTTGTTGTCCAGACTGCGTTTAAGAGTCAACCATATTGCTGCTGTTCTGGAGTCACATGTATACCTCAAATTGAAAGGCTCAGTTTATTTATCATGTATCTGTCAGCAGGGGACAACACTGTTCTGATACTTGTTTTATTTTTATTTCCTAATCAACCTTGTCAGAGTTGCTATCACACATTTCTGCAGAAGGTGGGACCTGAACCCAGGCCACCTGTTTCAGAGATAGGGATTCTACCACTTCCCACAAGATCCCTTCCTGATGCTCGTTTTGATCATGTAAAATTGGCAACACAATTATTATGGAAAAATGAGGACTGCAGATGCTGGAGATCAGAGTCGAAGAGTGTGATGCTGGAAAAACACAGCCGGTCAGGCAGCCTCCGAGAAGCAGGAGAGTCAACATTTCAGGCATAAGCCCTTCCTGCCTCTGTGGCTCATTGAAATAATGTTCTAATGCAGCTTTGTTTGCGCATTACAGTTGTGCAAACAAAGCTGCATTACAACGTTATTTCAATGGGCCACCACACACTGCAGCACAGAGGAACTACGCATTCCACCGATTTCTCAACAACAAACTCAAACAAGCAGACAAAATACATCCAGAAACTTTAGCCACTCTCCCTTACATCAAAGACATCTCAGAAATGACTGCCAGACTACTCAGACATGTTGACATCATGATAGTTCACAAACCCACCAACACACTAAAACAGCACCTAATGAACTTGAAAGACAATACGCAAAACAAATGTTATTTACAAAATACCTTGCAAGAACTGTTACAAACACTACATTGGACAAACATGCAGAAAACTAGCCACCAGGATACATGAATATCAACTAGCCACAAAAAGACATGACCCACTCTCACTAGTATCCTTACATGCAGATGAGGAAGGACACCACTTTGACTGGGTCAACACATCCATCCTAGGACAAGTTAAACAGAACACACACAAGAACTCCTAGAAACATGGTATTCCAACCAGAACTCTATCAACAAACACATTGACTTGGATCCCATTTACTACCCCCTGAGAAAAAGAACAGGAAATGACATCATCACAGGAAATGACATCACCAATCCAAGGAAATCTAAACATATAAATAGAAAGTGGGCCATGCCACCAGTGCTTCATCCAGAGGCTCACTGATGATGTTACCTAGTATGGTGATGAATGTCTGAAAACAAACCTTCCAGCTCAACGAACAAACCTATATCCAGAGGATGTAAATATGTCAGTAGCAGTTCAGAGATTTACAAGGCTAATACCTGGAATGAGTAGATTCCTGATGAGAAGAGGCTGGACAGGTTAATTGAAACACGTTAGATCCTGAGGGGATTTGACCAGGTAGATATTGAAAGGAAAGCTCTTCTTGTGGGAGATGTTGAACAAGGCAACACAATTTAAAAATCAGGGGGTGCCCATTTAAAACTGAGATGAGGAAACATTTTTTTTTCTCTCTGAGTCGTGAGTCTTTCGAAATCTCTTCCTCTAAAGGAGTAGATGCAGAATCTATAAATATTTTTAAGGCAGAGGTGAATAGATTCTTGAATACCAAGGGAATGAATGTTTATTGAGGATATGTAAGAATATAGAAGTGACACTGAAATCAGATCAGCTATGGTCCTGTTGAGTAGTGGTGCAAGCTTGAATGGCCAAGTGGCTCACTTGCTTTGCTTGTTCATATGTGCATACTTCTGAGCCAGGAGGACCAGGTTCAAGTCTCATCTATTCCAGTGGTGTATAATTACATCTTCGAACAGATTGATTTGAAAGCATTTATAAGTGGCAGTAGGTTCTTGTGGTGCAATGGTATTGTTTCCTACTTCTTCACCAGAAAGCTTGGGTTCAAGCCCCAACTGCTCCAGAGGTGCATTGAAACAGGTTGGTTAAAGTATCTATAACAACATACAAACATTTCTGTCAGTGAACATGTAAACATTATGGCTACCCAGAACAATTTGATTTTGCTCAAAAAACATTTTCCAGATTAATACCTTAAGTTTGTAAAGCAAGAAAAATTACTCTGCCCGTTGGTTTAGTCAGTACATAAATGGCAGAGTATAAAAACAGCTACAGTTTTTAGGTATATAGTACTTTTAAAATAACAAAGTTTTCCCAAATGCATTACAGAACAAAGCATAACACAAAAAGAGAGCGATATACACAGGTTATCTCAGGTTATCTTGAGATAGCTGATTTTATCCATGTAGAAAAATGATTTGATCACTGCAAATGAATCTCAGCCAATTCAAACCAACATCATAAAAAAGTAATCCGGGGTTTACATTTCAGATCACAATTCAAAGATCTTTGCATTGTGTATATTTTAAGTGAGGGTAGTATCAACCTCCTTCATAGTGCAATAGATCACCAGTGTTACCTGCTGAGAACATGAGGAATAACACTTGGATGGATACATGAATAGGAAAGGTTTGGAGTGCTCTGGACCAAAATCAGGCAGGTGGGACCAGTTTAGTTTGGGATTATGTTTGGCATAGACTGGTTGGACCAAAACGTCTGTTTCCATACTATATAATTCTGACTCTATGACTGTTAGGTATTTCATTGGAAATATTTTTTAAAATCCTGATCAGGAAGGTTTGTTACAGAATGCTGGCCCAGATCTTCTCGCTCAGTGTTAGGGAAGTATCATGAGTACACAACAGTCTTTACAAAATGCTGATTGTATCAATGGAAATTATGTGCATGTAGTTAGAGGGCATTAATGAATGTCTACTTTAGCACATATCACAAGACTTTTCAAGGGTAGAATGGTGTCCATTGAGAAGACACCAGAATGCAACTAATGACATCTAGATTAAATTGTCTTCATGATTACAGAATATAATCCTTACAATGTGAAACAGGCCCTTCGGCCCAACAAGTCCACACCAAATCTCTGAAGAGTAACCCACTCAGAGCCATTCCCCTATTCTATATTTTATCCCTGACTAATGCACCTAACTTAGACATCTCTGAACACTATGGGCAATTTCGCATTCACACTAACCTGCACATCTTTGGACTGTGGGAGGAAACCCACACAGATGTGGGGAGAATGTGCAAACTCCACACAGAGAGTCACCTGAGGCTGGAATCAAACCCAGGTCCCTGGCACTGTGAGACAGCAGTGCTAACCACTGAGCCACCGTGCCACCCCAAGAAACTGAGATACAACAATTGTCCAAATGTGGTGAGTGCAAACTGAAATTCCATTAAGATGGACAGAAAGAAATCACTTAATCATAAAGTCAAAGTTTATTGTCTGTTGTGAGACAATTGCTTCGACCACGAAGATTTTTGCATGACTATTTGGACAGTGAGTGCATGGTTACATGATAGAAAGAGCATAAGCAGTAAGAGGTAACAAGCCAGCCCAGAAAAATCACTGCAGGTGTGAGAACTGGGGCCGTTTTACTTGCAAATTATAACTTCACTGCAGAGGCTTAGTTACACCTTTCACTGGAAAAACCTTAACCTGCTGTTCCAGGGATAAAATCATTGGGAGTTCATCACCAGAAGCTTAAACCTCCATTGTCTTTAATGAACTGAGAGCGAAACCTCAGGCGCACAGTTTCCAACCACCAATTCAAGGATTAATTTAAAGAGTGAGTTCTTCTTTTAATTCTGTGAGTAATGTAAATACCTTCAACACATTTTGTGATATTCTTTTCTTGTGTGTGTGAGTTTTGCATGAATTGAGTGTGTGGAAGGTTTCGCATTTATATGTGTAATCAACTTTCTCGGGTGCTATGGAGGCAATAATTTCCAAGAAACACTGCAAAGATATTTAAAATAGAATTTTGACCTATTGGTATTGAAGGAGTAGAAACAAAGGTCTAAGTAAAGATGATGCATAACACAGAGTTACCATGCATCTACTGTCCTTGTCGCCCGAGGTAGTTGGTACAGGTTTGCAATATGGGGTTATACAAGCTATGAAAAAGTGAGGACTGCAGATGCTGGAAAAGCACAGCAGGTCAGGCAGCATCTGAGGAGCAGGAGAACTGACGTTTCAGGCAGAAGCCCTACTGTAGTCATCGCGCATCAACAAGCTTGTTGATGAGATGTTGTCCAAAATGACAATTTTGTTCTGGATGTTGTGAGGTCTACACATTTGGTGAGTGAACATTTTCAAGCTTTATTAAAGATAAGTGTTTACAATGCACAGTAAAAGATGACATCATGCTGAAATCTGGCAGACTCAGGCTCCAATTTCATCTGATCTGATAGCGCTATGACATAACTCCTTTCACACGTGCTCGGTAGATATTCTTGGAGTAAACCCTTTACTGCACAGACCGTGGCAAGCTCCTTGATTATAATTGCAGCTGCACCCATTGTGGTGAGTCACTCTTCTGAATACATGTTGTAGATGGTGGAGAGGTTTTAGAAAAGGGTGGAGGTGTGTCACTTGTCACAAAATACCAAAACTTACTGATTCAAAAGTTAATTGGGTATTAGCAGAGCCAAGCTGGTATTTGGAAAGAAGAATTAAGCCATTTGGAAGTTCAGTGCTCTATGGTAATAGACACCCATAGCATCTTTGTAAGAGCTCAGGTGCCTGCACTCTATCACGATCATCCATTGCCCCACTTGTCAACCTATCCTGGCTGTCGATATTCCAACATCTCAAATTTGAAATTCTTTTTCTCCTATTTAAATTCTGCCATGGCTTTCATCCTTCCTGTCGGTCTTGTCTCATTTGGTAGCCCTGTATCTGTGACTTGTGTCTTAACTTCCAGACCCACTCTTGGATTCAAGCATAAGTCGAAGCTGACCGTCCAGTTTTAATACTGGGAGAATCCTGTCTTTCAGCTGAGATGGTGCGCTGAGGTTCTATGTGAGCATATAAGTGGATGTAAAAGACCCTTTAACACCTATTCAGAGAAGGAGTTATCTCATGTCCTGGCCAATAATTATCCCTCAATCCTCATCACAAGAGGAGATTTCATTATAACATTGCTGCTTTTGGGAATTGGAATACACAATTCGGTTCTTGCGTTTCCGACATTATCAAAAGCAATTAAACCTTGAAATGCATAATCAACTGGATGGGTGCTTTGAAATATGCAGAGATCATGAAAGGTGCTATATAAATGCAAGTTTACTTTAAATTAATAAAGCCTTTGTTAGTATTGCAAGCGCCCCCCTTCATCCTATCATCTCATGCTCAGTAATGAAAACATTCATTGTCCTCTCTCCAGCCTCAGACTCCTTGCCTTGCTATCGATAGCGGTGTCTCTGAACAAAAGAACAAAGAAAATTTACAGCCCAGGAACAGGCCCTTCAGCCCTTCAAGTCTGAGCCGATCCAAATGCACTGTGTAAACCTGTTGGTCAATTCCTAAGCATTTGTATCCCTCTGCTCCCCACCTACTCATGCATCTGTCCAGATGCATCTTAAATGAAACTACCGTGCCTGCCTCTACCACCTCTGCTGGCAACGCGTTCCAAATGCCCACCACCCTCTGTGTGAAGTACTTGCCACGTGTATCCCCCTTAAACTTTCCACCTCTCACCTTGAAAGCATGGCCTCTGGTTATTGAATCCTTCACCCTGGGAAAAAGCTTGTCTCTATCCACCTGTCTATACCCTTCATTATTTTGTAAACCTCAGTCAGGTCCCCTCAATCTCCTTTTATCTAATGAAAATAAACCTAACCTACTCAAGCTCTCTTCATAGCTAGCACCTTCCAAACCACGCAACATCCTCGTAAACCTTCCCTGCACCCTCTCCAAAGTGTCCACATCCTTTTGGTAATGTGGCAACCAGAACTGTACACAATATTCTAAAAGCAGCCGAACCAATGTCTTGTACAATTTTAACATGACTTGCCAGCTCTTATACTCAATACCCCATCCAATGAAGGTAAGCATACTATATGCCTTCTTGACCACTCTATCCACCTGTGCAGCAACCTTCAGGGTACAATGAACCTGCACTCCCAGATCTCTCTGCCCATCTACTTTTTCCAAGGCTCTTCCATTCATTGTATAATTAGCTCTAGAATTAGACTTGCCTAAATGCATCACCTCACATTTGTCTGGATTGAAATCCATCTGCCACTTTTCCGCCCAACTCTCCAGTCTATCTATATCCTCCTGTATTCTCTGACAGTCCCTTATGCTTTCTGCTACTCCACCTTCTTTGTATCATCTGCAAACTTGCTGATCATACCAACAGTGCCCTCTTCTAGATCATTTATGTATATTACAAACAACAGTGGCCCCAGTACTGATCCCTGTGGAACACCACTGGTCACCTTTCTCCATTTCGAGAAACTCCCTTCAACAAATACTCTCTGTGTCCTGTTGCTCAACCAGTTCTTTATCCACCCAGCTAGAACACCCTGCACACCATGTGACTTCACTTTCTCCATTAGTCTACAATGGGGAACCTTATCAAATGCCTTACTAAAGGCCATGCATATGACATCTACAGCCCTTCCTTCATCTAACAGCTTGGTCACTTCCTCGAAGAATAAAGTTGGTAAGACAAGATCTCCCCCGCACAAAACCATGCTTCCTAACAGTGTTAAGCTCATTCTTTTCTAAACATAAATAGATCCTATCTCTTAGTACCCTTTCCAGCAACTTCCCCACCACCGACATCAGGCTCACTGATCTGTAGTTACACGGAATATCCCTACTATCCTTCTTGTACAGGGGAACAATATAAGCTACCCTCCAGTCCTCCGGCACCTCACTTGTATTTAAGGATGCCACAAAGATATCTGTCAGCGTCCCAGCTATTTCCTCTCTCGCCTCCCTCAGCAACCTGGGATAGATCCCATCCGGTCCTGGGGATTTGTCCACCTTAATAACCTCTAGCATACCCAACACATCTTCCCTACTTATGCCAACATGATCCAGACTAATCAAACTTCTATCTCTAATCTCAAGATTCATCATGTTCCTTGCCTCAGTGAACACTGATGCAAAGTAATCATTTAGAATCTCCCCCATTTTCTCAGGTTCGACACACAGCCTTCTTTAGTTATCTTTTCGTGGACCAATCCTTTCTCTAGTTATCTGCTTGCTTCTTAGATAAGAATAAAATGCTTTGGGATTCTCCTTAATTCTGCTTGCTAAAGCTATTTCATGACTCCTTTTCACCCGCTTGATTCCTTGTTTAAGACTTGTCCTACTATTCCGATATTCCTCCAGGGCCCATTCTGTTCTTAGCTGCCTAGACTTTATATATGCCTCCCTTTTCCTCTTGGCTAGTCGTACAATTTCTCCTGTCATCCACGGTTCACAAATCTTGCCCTTCCTATCCTTTGCCTTCAACGGGACATGCCTATCCTGCACTACCGTTAACCTATCTTTGAAAGCCTCCCACATCTCAAATGTCGACTTCTTTTCAAATAGCTGTGTCCAATCCACATTTCCCAGCTCCTGCCTAATTTTGATATAATTTGCTTAGGCCCAGTTTAGTACTCTTCCCTTAGGACCACTCTCTTCTTTATCTATGAGTATTCTAAAACTTACAGAATTGTGGTCACTATTCCCAAAGAAATCTCCCACCGCAACTTCTACCACCTGTCCTGGCTCGTTCCCCAGTACCAGGTCCAATATGGCCCCTTCCCTCATCGGACTATTGACATACTGCTCTAGAAAATTCTCCTGGACGCTTCTTAGAAATTCTACCCCATCCAGACCTCTGACACTAAGTGTATCCCAGTCAACATTGGGAAAATTAAAATCTCCCATCACCACTACCCTATTGCCTCTACATCTATTCATAATCTATTTACCTATTGGTTCTTCTACTACTAGAAAAATACTTCTTCATTCTGCTTTATCTATCCTCTTCTGACACCTTCGGCTTCTTTATGATGCTCCATATCTTTGATCAAGCTTTAAACAGTACTGTCTTAATATCTTTTCCTTTGGGTCCGGCTTAAGTTTGTTTTTGCCTCGCAGAACCTTGAAAATTTGTAGATCTGAGATTCAACAGCTATTCTATGATAAAGTTTGACATAACTGCAAGTTCTTTTGCCTCCCAAGTTTAAAACACCATGTTGCAGTGATTTCAATCCCATTTGCTTGCTCTGGAATTGTAAGCAGCATGTGAAGGACTGGACCATTAGATCTTCTCCCATATGTGGGTGTTAGCTTCATGTCTGACATATATCTTGTGACCCACAGCCACCAAATCATTACATTTCAGCAGAAAAGGAGCATTTTCTGGACTAGGAGTTTATAAAACTAAATGGATGCCAGGGCAGTTTTAAGTTGCTCGAATAGGTAGTTCTTAAATTTAATGAAAACCTATTCAAAATACTTCCACACAATGGTTCTGGACCACAAAACCCTTTTGTAGTTCTTGCAGAATTTGCCTGAGGGTAAGGAGAGCCTGAAGTAATTTCTTATGTAAAAATGTCAATAAGCCTTAAAGTCAGCCCTAAGACTCTGTGTTTCACTTGTCACATCAATTGTAGATTCAAGGTGCAATACGTTGCCATAATTGTACAATTTGTTACACCGTGAACAGAGTTCGGTCATATTCATGTAATCATTTCCTGGAGATTTCAGAAGCCGAAATTATCTTTTCAGCAAATGCATATCAAGGGAGCATTCCAGGTCAGAGATAAATGCCAACAATGTGTCAGCAGCTTTAATCTCCTTTTTTTTTAGCATTTTTTCTTCTGAACATTCTCAAAATAATCAATTAAGTGCTGTGTCTGCTTTGGTATTTCTGTATGGCAATCATCAACAGTAAAATTTGCCACCAACAACAAGAGATAGGTGATAATGAAGAATACAAATTGGTTTAATCTTTTCTCAATTATATAATTTTTGATCCAACAGTGCAGAGAGGTGAATCATTAAAGCAGCAAACTATACTCACAATACAATGAACAAGGTTATTTATTTCTCTGTTAACGTGGACAGGTAAATTGCTGTGAAACAAGGGAAAAAACACATTCTCCACTGAGAATTCCAGGATAGGAGAGTCCAAAACTAGAGGGTATGTGTTTAAGTTTAGAGGGGAAAAAGTTTAAAAGAGATCTGTGGGGTAATTTTTCATGCAGAATATGGCTTGTGTATGTGCTAGAGGAAGTGGTGGAGGCCGGTACAATTCAGAGTTGGTGCCTTAAATTCATATCAGCTACAGATAGTGAAAAGTTGATTCCCAGAAGTCACCTTGGAGAGACCAGCATTAGGTGATGCATTGGAGTAGGTCCACTCTCAAAGATGTAATAAGACTGGCAGGTGGTTGAGTGCATATGCAGATACCAGTGCAGAAATAAGCCAGTGCAGAAATAAGCCTTTGAATCAAGATTGATTTTGGAGTGAGGTAAAGCAGAGATAAATAAAGAGGAAGAAAAATAATTAAACATCTTAAATGCATCATTACCATGTTGCTAATTGTGTCCTTAAGCTGTTAACTAAGATCTCAAATGTTCTATGATGAATTTAATGTGTGACTCCAGCAGGTGCTTAAAAGCAATGGCGGGTTTGAGGATAAGCTGCCAGTGGTGCGAATTATTCCATAATGTATCTTTCCTTCACCTGGACCTTCCGATCAATTGTGCATTCATAACAGGGTGCATCATTAATATACTGATATATTTCCAACATGATGTGGGTCCTTAGCAGCAATATGTAGTCATCGAGATGTACAGCACAAAAACTGATCCTTCGGTCCAACCCATCCCTGCAGACTAGATATCCTAACCTAATCTCGTCCCATTTGCCAAATCCATCTAAACACTTGCTATTCAAATAGCCATCCAGATGCCTTTTAAATGCTGTAATTGTACCAGCCTCCACCACTTCCTCTGGCAGCTCATTCCATACTTGCACCACACTCTGTGTGAAAAGGTTGCCCCTAGGTCCCATTTGTATCTTTCCCCTCTCACCCTAAACCTATGCCATCTAGTTCTGGATTCCCCCACCCCAGGGAAAAGACCTTGTCTACTTATCCTATCCTATACCCCTCATGATTTTATAAGGTCACCCCTCAGCTTCCAATGCTCCAGGGAAAACAGCCTCAGCCTATTCAGCCTCTTGCTGGAGCTCAAATCTTTGAACCCTGGCAACATTTTTGTAAATCTTTTCTGAACCGTTTCAAGTTTCACAACAGCCTTCCGCTAGGAAGGAGACCAGAACTGCACACAATATTCCAAAAGTGACCTAACTACTGTCCTATACAGCTGCAACATGACCTCTCAACCCCTATTCTCAATGCTCTGACCAATAAAGGAAAGCGTACCAAACACCTTCTCCACTATCCTATCTACCTGACTCTCCACTTTCAAGGAATATGCAGAAAGTCCATCAATATTATGTAAATGATATTGCTGGAAATGTTGGCAATTATTGTCCATCCTTTGTCATAATAAGAAGGTGGTAGAGAAACTCTTTTTTCAAAACCTTAAAGCAGTCCATCTATTCCAAGATCTCTAATCCCTTCCAGTCCCCGCTGAGTTACCTGTTGTTTTCCAATTCTAACAATTTGGCACATCCTACTTTAATTGCTTTATCATCAGTAGGTATGTCTTCAGCTCCCTGACTTATAATAAGATTTAGCCATGTCAATGAAATTCCTCTGCAGCTTCATTTTGATTTACTTCCCTTCCCCTCTCTCTATCTCTCTCTCACCTTTGACGATATTGCACTGTCCTTAATGGGCTTTGCAGATAAATTGATTATTTGGAAACAGACGTGACTTCACGGCAGTGAATAAGGTACAAAGTAACATGGGTGATTTGGTGATTAGGGACAAAAAATGTTCAGTTTACATGAAGACGTTTCTGGATATTGCAAAAAAAAGGATAATAATGTTTACTCTGACAGCAGCTGAGCAGAGATACAAACTAGAGAGAAATGTATAATGAAGTGAGACATTGCAACCCTCTTAAAACATGATAGCAGCAGTGTCAGCGTATTAAAGAAAACTAGACAGAAAGTTTTGTCATTCCCTCCTTAACTTCTCCACCTCTTTATTTCTATTTCCAATTCAAGTTATTGTTTTAAATCAAAAGGTTCTGTATAATGTCAAGTTATTTTTTTGATAAAACAGAATGGTTTGTTGGGCCAGTATAGCAGTATATTAAAAGTTCAAGAGTGTTCTTCCTGAGATGAAATCAAATGTGTTTTAATTTAGACTTGTAGAGATGGCATTGCTCACCTGAAGTGACATTATGGACAATATTTAACAGCTAGGAGGTTGGTCTTGCCCATCAGCACAAGAACTGAGAAGAACTCTGGGTATCATTTTGGGAAAGGCCTCTCCACATTGACATTAACTGAGCAGTGGTGGGCACTCCCTAAGGTCAAGTAACCTGGGGCAGAAGACCTGCCCAGCCTCTTCACTAAATCAGTAGCACCAAGTTGGTGTCTAAGGATCATCATGCAACCACATAGAAAGATGAACTGATGTTGAGAGAGAAATTACAAAGTGGAGGTCAGGAGAGAGAAGGTCAGATTGGTGGTGGGGGGTTCAGCAGTAAAGTTAGGGTTGGTTATCAGCTGGCTATCCATTTCCTAATGCTGGATCCTTCAGACAGCTACTGAGGACCTGACTATTGTTTCATGACAGCTGTCTAATATGCATGAGCTGTTAGATGTTCCTGATGAAGGTTGCTGTCACCATCCTTTTTAGTCTGAAGAAACACTAGGACCTATCTGGTCTACTGTGGTAATGAGAAAAAGCATTTTCCAGTCTAGCTGGGTGAGTCAGTTACAGTAAACAAGATTATAAATAATGCATCAGTTGGACAGAGAGGAAAAGCACACAATCCAGTATGGGTAAAAATGTTTTACTGATCACAGTGATACAGACAGAGTGGTGATCTCTGTCTCTGGGAGGGTCAGCCTTTTGCTCTCCAGCCAAACATTTAGGAAGCGCTTTTCCCACTCTTACTTGGTCTTCCTCAATCTGAAGAAAACAGCAGTTTTTCTTTCAGGGCATCTAGTTATATCACTTCATTTTGAAGGGTATTTATCATACGTCAAACACTTGTTTGGTCCTATCCGACCAAGTATCAAGGGGCAGGTATCCAAGATAAACCCTTTTTGCTGCCCATCACTTTGCCTTGCTATTACCCTTCATGTTCAATTTGAATCATGCTGAGTACCGCTTGTTAACTCCTGCCATTCACTTACTTCAACTACAGGGCAAGACTGTTGTACTGACTTAGGAATATTAAAGTGAGAACCTGCCCATGATGATGAGACTCCTTGTTAATGCTGTTTCTGGATGCTAAGAAGCTTTTATTTGAAGAGAGTGTGAGAGAGAAAGGATAACCTTTAGTCAAATAAATACTTTGCCATAGAGACTTTAAGTCATAAAGGTGTACAGCACAGAAACAACTCATCTATGCTAACCAAGTATCCTAACCTAATCTAGTCCCACCTGCCAGCGCTTGGCCCAATTCATTCCATACACGCACCACCCTCTGCATGAAAACATTGCCCCTTAGGTCCCTTTTATATCTTTGCCTTCTCACCCTAAACGAATGCCCTCTAGTTCTTGATTCTCCCATCCCAGGGAAAAGACCCTGTCTATTTATCCTATCCATTATGATTTTATAACACTCCATAAGGTCACCCCTCAGCCTCCAACGCTCTAGGGAAAACAGCCCCAGCCTATTCAGCCTCTCCCTATAGGTCAAATCCTCCAACTCTGGCAAAATCCTCGTAAATCTTTTCTGAACTCTTTCAAGTTTCACAACATCATTCTGTTAATTTGATGTCATTCTTAAAGATGTCATTACTTACACTATTGGCTTTGCCAGTAGAGATATTGCATCCATCTAGAAGCCATATCTGAAATAATCACAATGTTCCACATGAGAGAACTTCAGGTAGGCACTTGTAATATAATGGCCTTAGTGAAAGGAATGTTTGAAAAACAAGCAAATCATTTAAATTGGAGTGGTATTTCCAATCTTGTCAAGTAATAGTTCAGAGTGATCACAATTAATATTTTAGTGCAGAAAACCAAAACAATAGAAGAGTTAAGACCACTTCTAATTTCCTTCCTCCGTTTTTGATTTTCCCTACACTCCTTTCTCTTATTGAAAGGGTGATCAATCATTTAGTCCCCCTCTGCTGCCATTTCTCCTCGATAAAGCCAGCCAGAATAATTGTGCAGAAGACTGTGAACACCCACTTTGCTGCTTATCTTCTCTCTCTGAGATGCTCCTCCTAATGACACAGCAGACATGAGGAATTGATCACTTGGAGAAATCTGCAGAGGAACAGATGCTGTAATGCACTGTGGTCCTGTTAAACATCATCAGAAAACATTCATACTTTGCTGTCAGTTTTATAGTTGAAACCAGTATCCATTATGCACTTGTTCCTGATTGCATAGAGTAATTTTCTAGCTTCAATCTCCTGAAAGATTTTGAAATCTTATCCTGTTCTAAAGCAAGTTTCAGTGTGTTTTGATGATAAAAAGGATATGATTTGACAGGTTATATCTCCTAAGTACTTACTTCTTCCATACTGTTGTGTCATTCCACTCATCTGCCACTATTTGGAGAGAATGTAGTGACACAATAATAGTTTGGCCTGGATCCAGAGTCATGGGCTTGTGCTCTGGAAACATGCATTTGAATCCCACCCATGGCAGCTGTGAAATTTGAATTTAATTTTTTAAAAATCTGGATTAAAAGCTAGTTTATGTTAGCAATGTGCCATTGTTGATTGTTGTAAATACCCAACTGGTCCACCAATATTATTTTGGGAAAGACATCAGTGGTCCTTACTGCTCTGGCCTTCGTGTAACTTCAAACCCACCACAATTCTATTGATTCCTAATTACCCCGGAAATTACCTTACAAGCTGTTCAGTTAAAAGGCAGTTCCAGATGGGCAATAACTTATGGCTCAGCCAGCAATACCCTTTCCAATGAACAATTTAAAAAAACATGTTCTTCTCATCGTTAATTTGTTTCTGCATTCAATCACAGCTCCAAGCAGTTTCAGGTCAGCCAGCTGCAAATCTCTCCAAATCACTACTCGCAAAACTCAAGGAAATTATTCTGGAACCTTGCCTCACCTGCTTACAGTTCCTCTTTCCCTTTTGTTTCTCTGGACAGAACCATTAACTGTTTATCGCTATCACCCTGAGCAAGACAAGTGGACTCCTCAGACAAGAAGAGACAAGATCTCAGGCATGTGCATCATTCTGACCACATCGAGCCTACACCACCACCACTCCCGCTCCCCCCCACCCTCCGCCCAACCGCTGGGTGTGTTGGAGCCAGAGGACTGACCATCATCCACTACCTGACCACAGAGTCATGGATCTCCCTGACAGAGAACACTCTGTCAGGATACTTGACTGTGATAAGTCCTCTAGACGTTAGAGGAGGCTGCTGAAAATGTGTTGCTGGAACAGCGCAGCAAGTCAGGCAGCATCCAGGGAACAGGCGAATCGACATTTCGGGCATAAGCCCTTCTTCAGGAATGAGGAAAGTTTGTCCAGCAGGCTAAGATAAAAGGTAGGGGGAGGGGACTTGGGGGAGGGGTGTTGGAAATGCGATAGGTGGAAAGAGGTCAAGGTGAGTGTGATAGGTCAGAGTGGGGTGGGGCGGAGAGGTCAGGAAGAAGATTGCAGGTTAGGAAGGCGGTGCTGAGTTCGAGGGATTTGACTGAGACAAGGTGGGGGGAGGG
>NC_057729.1:6724851-6729182 GCF_004010195.1 Chiloscyllium plagiosum | reverse complement strand
GACAGGTTGAGGCGGTTAATGTCCCGGCGGCAGTTGGAAATGAAGAGGTCGAGGGCAGGTAATAGGCCAGCGCGGGGTGTCCAGGTGGATGCAGTGTGTTGGAGGTGGGCGAAGGGGTCCTCGGAAGGTGGGCGGGAGTCCTGATTATGAAAGTAAGCTCGGAGGCGGAGGCGATGAAAACAAAATTCTAAAATGGACAGAATCTATATTCCCACCCAAAGTAATGGGCCACACCAACTCTCGTCTCCCAGTCAGCCTCAATCCCCTGCAATTTGCTGACCAGTGTAACAGGTCCACAGCAGATGTCATTTCCCTAGCCCTGTACTCATCCCTGAAATATCTAAACAACAAGGACACCTACATCAGACTCCTGCTCATCGGCTACAGCTCCACGTACAACACCTAATCCCCTCCAGACTGATCTCAAAACTCCGAGACCTTGATCTTGGCTCTGCCCTCTGTAGCTGGATCCTTATCTTCCTGACCTACAGACCACAATCAGTGAACATAGACAACAGCTCCTTTTCCATGATAATGTTCAACACTGGAGCATCTCCAAGGAGACGTCCTCAGCCCCTACTGTACTCCCTGTACACCCACGACTGTTTTACCAAATTCCAAACAACGCCATCTACAAGTTTGCTGGTGACACCACCATAGTAGGATGGGATATCTAACAACAAGTCAAAATAGAGAAGGGAACTAGAGGGCTTGGTGATGTGGTGCAATGAGAACAACCTGTCTCTCAACATCGGCAAAACTAAAGAACTGATCACTGACTTTCGCATGAATGGAGGAGCCGACTCTCCTATCTGCATCAATGGAACAGAGGTTGAGAGAGCGGAGAGCATCAAATTCCTTGGAGTGACGATAACTGACAACTTGTCCTGGACTTCCCACGTAGATGCGATGGTCAAGAAGGCACAACAACACCTCTTCTTCCTCAGGCAGCCCAGGAAATTTGACATGTCCATAAGGACCCTCATCAACGTAAACAGAAGCACAATTGAAAGTGGGCTGGTATGGCAGCTGCTCTTCCCAGGATTGTAAGAAACTATAGACAGTGTGGACAGCTCAGGCCATCATGAGAGCCAACTTTCCATCCATGTATTTCATTTACACAGCCCGTTGCCACGGAAAGGCTGCCAATATCATCAAAGACCCTTCTTACCCTGGTGATGCTCTCCTACAACCTCTTCTATCAGGTAGAAGGTACAGAAGCCCGAGCACACGCACCAGCAGGCTCAGGGAAAGCTCCTTCCTGGTTATTATTAGACTATTAGATCGACTTTCTAGCCTCAAGTAATGCTGACCTTGTTAACATTGATCTCTCCCTGTGCAATGTTACCTGTATGTTTCCATCAAAATCTTTTGTTCTGTACAGCTTTGCTTACTATGATCTGCTTGTACTCCTCGTAAACAAAGCCTTTCACTGTACTTAGGTACACATGATAATCAACCAATCAATAAAGTAAGATTCCATGGATTTCTCAGCATTTCTCCCAGACTGCCTCACTGACTGCTCCTGTTCTAGTCAATTCTTCTCTTTTCTTTGGACTATGTTCTCCTGGACTCCAGAAATTGCACTTGTACTTATTACTGGCACAATCCAGCTTTTCGTTGACCCTTAGCTTCACCAGGCTAGAACTACTCTTGAGGTTTTCCCAGAGCTCTATTTTTTCTCAGCTGCATCAATCGAATACTGCTTGTGTTTCAATTGTCACTGAACTATTAGTGGCACATGCCTTCTTCTGAAACCTCACAGCTCCCAGGGCATGTCTAGAACTCTGACCCCAACATTTGGTTGCTCACTAAGACCTTGAGCATCATCACATAAGATAATCCTCAAGCTGATTTTAATTTCCTCCTAGGTGGACAATCTGCCTCAGTTTTGTTTTTGACAAAGTCCTTATTTTGTTTCAATATTTTATTATATCACCGTAAACACGAGCAAATGCAACATCCATAGATGCCTGTGCTTTATACTCACAGCAGGACACTTCAAGGAATTAAAATGAGCCCTCATGCCCACTACACTGCATAGTTCAATCTAAAGTCCCAGTGTGCTCTTGGTTTGGCTGGCCTTTATTCCTGATGAAGGGCTTTTGCCCGAAACGTCGATTTTGCCTGTCCTCGGATGCTGCCTGAATTGCTGTGCTCTTCCAGCACCACTGATCCAGAATCTGGTGTCCAGCATCTGCAGTCATTGTTTTTACCATGCTGAAGGTGGAGTTGAGCAATGAACTATCCTGGGCTTTGTAGTGTAGGATTGGTAGATTTGAACTCCTGGGGTCTCTTCTATATAGGCCTGGTCCAGTCCTCTCTCTAGAGCTAGTTTGTAGTAGTTGCTAGGCAAATGAAAATCAATTGGAAAGTAGATATTATTACAATCTGTAAAACATTCATGAGATAAAGATCTTCTCTGGCTAGGTATAAATGTCCCTGAAATAACAGGATTTAATACAGAACAAAGAATCAGTAGCCAGTATATCAGCAGCAATTAGATTTGACTAATAAATGTAGACTTTTCCAGTGACATCCATACATTAAGAATGCACAATTAAGAACTTTATGAGTATCGGACTGGCAAACATGAGAGTAGCAATAGAAGAATTGCTGTCAATTCAGGATTATTGTTACAAAGGATTATGTTGCTTGGTTGGAGACAAATAATTTTGTTCTATAGATTTTTGTTTTAATAAAGCAATTAGCATTCAACTAAAATCTTGATTGAATCATGGACATTGAGCGAGTCTCGCCATATAATACAGTGACAGTGAGAGTAAGTCAGAGGCTTACCGCAGCAAGTAACTCAGTTCCTGACTCCCAAAGCCTGACCACCTACATGACACAAGTCAGGAGTGTGATGGAATACTCCTCACTTGCCTGGCTGAGCACTGCTATAGATCAGACTAAACCCCCTTCAACCATATTGATATTTGAAGATAGTCTAGACCCTAACTTTTATCATATTTAAAGGCAAGTGCAAAGTGCTGTGTTCCAGATGTAATTCAATTGGTAACGCTACTTGGCTTTAAGCAAAACAAATGTTATTTTTGCAGTCAGTTAAAATGCAAACAAAAGAAAGACGCATTAGCATAACTTTAAATCTATTGGAAAACTTAACAAAATAATAGATCATTTAACTACTAAATAGCAACTGTTCAAAAAAGCAATATCTCTCAGCAAAGGCAAATTCAGTATAATGGATTGTCTCACATGCAATTCTCCAATCCAGGAGACAAGAACACTGACAGAAAATTTTGGCAGAAATTTTGACAGCTTTTAGCTGTAACAGAGAGAGGTGTAATTGCTAACTTCAAAACCCCAACAACTGAAAACCAAGCTAAATCCCTGATTCTGTGGGAGGCTGACTCACTCATTCATGCTGCTTCTGTAGTTCTAACTTAAAAAAAACTCAGACTCTCACAAACTATTTATTTTTTGTCTTGGAAGAGACAACTTTGTATTTCTGCCTCAACCCCTCTTCAAAAGAAACAAAGACAAAACACACTTCTTCAAGCCATAGTATTGTCACAGCACAACTCCCTACAACACTCATGAAGCTTGACATGGTCCAGGACAAAGCAGCACAGCTCATTGACACCACATGTGAACATCTCCTCCCTCCACCACTGACGCTCAGCAGGAGTAATGTGTACAAGATACTCTTCCACATCCATGAATGATCATGTTTATCAAGAAGGACAAGGGCAGCAGATACTTGGGAACACTACTACTTGCAAGTTCCATTCCTAGTCACATGCCATATTAATATGAAAATATATAAGACCATAAGACATAGGAGTGGAAGTAAGACCATTCGACTCATCGAGTCCACTCCGCCATTCAATCATGGCTGATGGGCATTTCAACTCCACTTACCGCATTCTCCCCGTAGCCCTTAATTCCTTGCGACATCAAGAATTTATCAATCTCTGCCTTGAAGACATTTAGCGTCCCAGCCTCCACTGCACTCTGCGACAATGAATTCCACAGGCCCACCACTCTCTGGCTGAAGAAATGTTTCCGCATTTCTGTTCTGAATTTACCCCCTCTAATCCGGTTTCTTCCCACAGTCCAAAGATGTGCAGGTCAGGTGAATTGGCCATGCTAAATTGCCCGTAGTGTTAGGTAAAGGGGTAAATGTAGGGGAATGGGTGGGTTGCGCTTCGGCGGGTCGGTGTGGACTTGTTGGGCTGAAGGGCCTGTTTCCACACTGTAAGTAATCTAATCTAATTCTAAGGCTGTGTCCACGGTTCCTAGTCTCCTCGCCTAACAGAAACAATTTCCTAGCGTCCACCCTTTCCAAGCCATGTATTATCTTGTAA